>NC_056751.1:260389418-260468748 GCF_019279795.1 Protopterus annectens | reverse complement strand
AAGTGGATGCCCTGTCCTTCACCTGGAAAAATCTATCAGTTTATGCCTCTCCACCTCTACTTCTCCTCTCCAAGGTACTAAAGATCAAACCGGACAAACCAAGAATGATGCTGATTGCACCAGACTGGCCACACCAACACTGGTGTACCCCCTTTTGCACAGTGTCACTGCTGGCACTATGGCACCTGCCTCAGACCCCTGCTCTGCTGTCCCAGCAGGAGGGCCAGATTCTGCACCCACAGCTTCAAACCCTGAACCTGGCAGCCTGGCTAATTACCTTATCTCTCCATTACCATTTCTCTGTAAGCAAGTGTTGGATTTCATTCTGGAGGCAAGGAGGCCTAGTACTAGAAAACCCTATGCTGAAAAATGGAAATGATTCTGTTCCTGGAACCAAACTCAGGGGATGGGCACAGAGGTGCCCAATTTACCTCAGATTCTTCAATACTTAACTGAGATGCTGCACAAGGGCCTTTCCTTTTCCTCCATCAAAATTCATACCTCAGCCATTTCAGCTCATTGCAACACAAAGCCATCCCTCTTCTCTCCACCACTGCTGAAGCAGTTCCTCAGAGGGGCCAAAAACTAGACCACCCAGGAGAGCCCCTACTCCAGCCTGGGACATTAACTTTGTATTGGGAAAACTCATTCTACCTCCTTTGGAGTCAGCTGCAAATGCAGAGTTGAAATTCCTTTCTTGGAAAATGGCCTTCCTTTTAGCTATGACTTCAGCAAGAAGGGTGTCTGATTTACAGGCCCTCATGGCAGTGGAGCCTTTTTTCATATTTCCTTGCGGACAGGGTGTCCCTCAAGACCAATCCCTCCTTCTTGCCCAAGGTGGTATCCAGTGTGGCCCTTAATCAGTCCATTCATTTGCTAACCTTCTTTTGAAATCCACAAAACAAAGAGGAACGAATACTGCACTCCTTAGATGTGCGCAGACAACTTAGGTTTTATTTGGACAAGACAAAACCTCTCGGGAAATCTGAACAACTGCTGGTTGCATTTGCTGCAGGGACAGAGGGGGAAGACCATTTCAAAGTAAACCATTTCTAAATGGATAGGCCATTGCATCCATTTCTGCTATAAGCACCATGGAAAACCTACCCCACAGGGAATTAACCACATTCAACCAGGGCTGCATCTATCTCTACAGCCTTTCTCAGAGGTGTCCCAACCAGGGACATCTTAGAAGCTGCTACCTGAAGTTCTGTACATACCTTCACCAAGCATTACCATTTGCCATTTTTTTTCTAAATCCAGAGTTGGCTTTGCCACAGGGAATTAGACCACATTCAACCAGGGCTGCATCTATCTCTACAGCCTGTCTCAGAGGTGTCCCTACCAGGGACATCCTAGAAGCTGCTACCTGGAGTTCTGTGCATGCCTTCACCAAGCATTACCATTTGCCAATTTTTTTCTAAATCCAGAGTTGGCTTTGCCACTGCAGTCTTGCAGAGCCTTATAGCTGGTCCTAATACTATCTAATTTCCTCCTCCCATTCTTAGCTTTGGGAATAGACCCAAGTGTGATGACTGCAACAGTGAAACACGAAGAAAATAGTACAGTTGTGTACACTTACCATAAATGTAGATTTTCGAGTGTATTCACTGTTGCAGTCCTAGTTACCTTCCCTCCAGCCCCTTGACTTCTATTGGCTATACCTCTATTCATGCTTTATGCTTAAAGCTTTTTGGTGTATTTGCTTTTTTGTTGGAGGTGTAACCTTGTATATATAATTGCTTCCTATTGTGGGGGCACCTGACATCTGGAGCAAGAAAAACTGATGTAATGACGTTGGCTGCATGCTTTATACCCCTGACTACCTGACGTCATGGAAGATGAGACCGCAACCAACGCAGGACCCAAGACTTTGTTAATCAGGCCGACTGAGGGCTACTGCAAGCAGATAACCCAAATGTGATGACCGCAACAGTGAATACACTTGAGCATCTACATTTATCGTAAGTGTACACAACTGTACTTTTCTCATCCTTTCATCCAAATTATATTTGAAAAATGCAAGAGAAGTTCTTTGTTGTATGCAGAGAGGGAGACTGCTCCAAAGAAGTAGAATTCTCTGTTACATTTCTGTCACTCCAACATGTTCAGTTTATATCACAGAAGAGATTAAGATCTCTTGAGTGATTTGTATATGCCACCCTTGGACTTCCATATGTGCAGCAGATCTATGAGGATAGGATTTATTGAGGATGTGTACTCAAAGCTGAGGTCATTCCTCATCAAACCTGTAGGATGCTGAGACTAGGTACAAGGCTTTGACTCTTTGGTGGTTTTATGATTTGGATCCTTGTCTTTCTTAGTGAGAACTTTGTGGGCATTGAAGTTGTATCAAATGCTGGATAGGTTTATGCCAAAAGAGGCATTTTATTTGGCAATAGGTCCAATTAGTGCTGAATACAGTTGAATGATCATATCTCTGAACCAGAATATCATACTTCTAATAGGTTGCACAACAAAAAAAATCTTTCTTATAATCATGAATAAATGTTGATCGAAGGATAGTTAGCTGTTTACACAGGATCCTTGATCCCTAACCATTGGATCAGGTTTTCTAGGATGTGTTGTCAGTGTGATAGTTACAGGGGATATCATGCTTGCAGAAAGGTGTTGCACATTTTTTGGCATTTAGTTTTAGTCCACACTTTTGACGCCAGCTCATTTATGGGAAAGGCCCTCTTTGGAGTCTCTTTGTGTCCTCTGGAGAGTTAATGGCACCTAGTGTACAGTCATCAATTTGTGAATAATCCCTTAACATTTGTTTTGACCTCCAAAAACTAAATGCCAAAGAGAAGTGGCCCAAGAACAGAGCCCTGTGGTATGCTACTGATGACAGGTCTTTTGGATGAGATAGAGCTGCCCACCCTAATTTCTTGGGTTCCATTTGTGAGCTATCTGTGGAGTTAAATGGGATTTGTCATTTATCTGTGATGGTGTATTAATGACACCTAAGTGTAGAACTGTTAGCTGCCTTAGTCAGTGTAGATGTGCAGTATGTACTTATTTTCCCCCCTCATCCACTGCTTGAGTAAACTTCTCAAAGAAGTTGGCTAACTTGAGTTTGCAGAACCTGCCTTTAACAAAACCTATGTCCTTGTTTTTAATTCCATAATTATTCTTTTCATAGCTAAGGACTAGGGTAGCTGTCCCTGTGGGCCTTCTTAAGCCTAGTCATTTTCCATTTTTGTATTCAAATTAAACTGTCCCATTTTCTTAGACTGGCCTTGACCATCCCATGGTCAATAATTCTGTATTACCCCTAATGAGAATAAGTGGGGTCCTAGCATAAATAATTTGAGGTTACAATTTTGTAAAATTTATAATGATTTAAAAAAAAATGTAAGGTCACCTTACAGGTGAGGCTTCTCAGACTTATGGGTCTATAATTACCTTGGAAAGTTGACACACCACTCTTGTGCAGGGGGATGACTGCTGTCTTCTGCCTGTTTGGAGACTGATTCTGAATAATCTCTGTAGGAAATTTAATAGACTAGGCAGTATGCATCCTGGTATATGATCTGGCCACACAGAAGCACTGTTTTTGACCTTGGATACTGCCTTTAGGAATTTTTCTTGGAGATTTGGGAGGAAGATATAGATGCAGGTGTGTGTTGTGGGAAAGTTTGGGAAAAGAGGCAAAATTTGAGTTAAATGCATCAGCCAACAAATTATAACTTCCTGCAGTTCATTTGCAGTCATTTGTTTACCAGGAAAGTCCGACTGGACCAAAAGTACCCATTTTCAGTGGAGGCCCATGGAGAATAGGTCCAGATCCATCAAAGTTACATGGTTAAGAGTATGCAAGAATATTGAGCATATGTTACATTATACATTGAATAGTATTTAAAAATGAGTGCAGCATAATTTGCATTAGGTAAATGGGTTCATTAAACAGGTTTGCTGTGCTAGACAATGTGATCAGTAGGAATTATACGTAAGCGAAACTAGAAGTAAATCTGAAGTAGCAGTATAATGAAGAGGAATAGAAGTATAGGAGAGGTATGAAGATAGGTGAGAGATGTAAGTAGTAAGATAAGAACAGAAAGTCAATTTAGTAGAGATGAGTAGTGGAGCAGATTAGATCTGAAGTACCAAGGTGGATTAGAACTAGAGTTCAGTCTGGGTTAGTAGTGCAGGAGCAGTGCCAAAAGTATTGGATAGGAATTCCTTTAGTGAGTATGAGATTGACTTTATGGAAATTGGTAAGGAATTCCACATTTTAGCTATGGAGTAGGAGTAGAGGCTTTGTCCGAATGATTTATTGGGAGTGGGAATGTAGTGACAGTAATTTGTCCTTATCAGAGAAGTCTGTTTAGGAGGCAAATAGAAAGAACAGGCTAAAGGCAGGCTGCAAGTTTGAATGATATTGTGAGTTAACAGTTGAAGGCAAGTGTAATGTGAAAGTTCAAGCCACTTAGAGACTGAAGATCAGTACAGTGGTAGATGTAATGCAATGCACTAAGTGCAGACTTGACAGTTTTGTTGTAGCATGCCTCCTGTTTTATTTTTAATGGTGTTTATGTTGGCAAGGATTGGAGCTCCATGTAGAAATGAGGGTAAAAGTTGTAGTGACATGGATAGCTTGGTAGATCTGTTTAGAAAGTGGTTGATGCCTGTAAAGCATTTCAGGTTTCTGGTGAGTTTTGATATTCTGGATGTGAAGATCCAATTTAAGATTATCATCTGTTGTCATACTTTGCACATTGCATAAGCAGCTACTTCAGTTTCTGTCTTTTCAGAGGAAGGATCATGAACTTATTTTTGTCTGGAGCACAAGTTTTTGGAGGGAATAGAAGAAGCTTGGCTTTCTTGGGATAGAAGTTGTGCATTACTAAGCTTAGTCTCAATAGAAGTAAAAGCTTCCTGTGTTTTGTTGAGGGTAAGGGTGACTGACGCGCAGATGATGGAATTATCTGTGTATTGAATAAAGAAGGGAACCTTAACAGGAAGAAGCATGAAGTTTATCAGTGGAGATGTTGCAGAGAACATAACCTAGAATAGAGCCTTGAGGGATATCCATGATGGGCATTTATGAAGAAGAGACTTGCCATTTTACTGCTTGCTTCCTGTTAGAGGTAACTAGTGAATCACTGGTGAGTGGGAGGTGATAGACAAAGGATTGATAGTTGATGCGGGAGTTTAAAATGAGCGACTGTATCATGCCTTTGAAAAATCAAAGAATGGTGAAGAGACAAGTTTGCCAGAATCCCTAGCCTTATTTACAGTAGCCAAAAAAGGATAATGTGGCGGTTGTGCTACCATGGGCTTATCAAAAGTCATGTTGTATAGAGATTAACATTTTGAAGGAAGTGATTAAGAAGCTGTTTAAGTATACATTTTTTGTAGATTTTTTTTTACAGTGGACAAAATGCTAAAGGGACAGTAGTTTGATATGTATATAGAGTTGCCCCCTTTGTGCAGGGGGATGATATAGGACTTTTTCTATATGATAAGGACATAAGATTCAAGAATGTATCTGCTAATAGGTTAGGCTATTGTCTCTGCAGTTAGTGTAATGTATTCAGGAGGGAAGTTTTCTGCACAGGTAGGACAGTGTTAAAGTTTGTGAAAATTATTTTTTTCCTTTTTAGAAACAAGTGGGAACTTCTAGGGAAAGGCAGGAGTGTTGGTTGTGAAGGTTTAGTTGGAGTCCAGTAGGTTATTGATAGGATGAGAATGTTTCATAGTGCTAGGAGAAGAGAAATTGGTTGGAGTACAGTTAGAAGAGTTTTTGGAGAGAAGAGGATAGTTGTGTAGTAAGGGTTAAGTTTGGTAATGCTCTCGAAGTAAGTGCTAAACATGCTTGTTTGAGAAAGGGAGGTTTCGGGAGATGGGCTTGGGTCTTTTTTTAGATCCAGGGTTAAGTTGGGAAGTTGTGGAAGATCAGAATTTCGGGGGGTACTGTTTGATTATTTTGAACAAGTGAATAAAACCCGTTTTCATTGATTACTTTTTTTTTTTTTTTTTTTTTTACTTGGTTATGGAGTTTCCTAAAAAGTTGTTGGTTTGGGTGGGTTTTCTTTTCATGCTTTATCCCTCTCAGTCATGAGGTATTCACTTAGTTTTGAAAGCCATGGAGAATGATTGATTGGATTTATTTTTTTTATATACCAAGTGGAAATCTGGTAAGGATATTTAAAAAATGTAGAGCAAGAGTGATTTACAGCTTCTTCTAGAGTGTTGTCTTTTAATGCGGACCAGCCCTTGGCATATAATTGATCCATGAATAATTGCAGGTTAATTTTTTGAGAGGTTGTGGGTTTTTATAATTTATGGCATCTGGGCAAATGAGTAAAAGTTCTATGGCATTTACAGTATAGTGGTAACTTAGAGTATCTAGAAGTGTAGAAGTGTACCAGCATTGGATACTAGTTTCAGTTCCTAGTAAATTTTACCCTTCAAGGACCTAGCCATGGTTATTGGTTTTATTATATTTGGCTGGTGTTTTTAGTAAAGTTTGTGAATCCAGAATAAGTTCATACTGGAATGTGAGAAGTCGGAGGCTAAGTTCTGCCACATGATTGTAACACGTCATAGAACTGACAGTTTCATTAGTAATTATATTGGATATCCAGAATAGGTACTTCTTCAAGCACAGGAATGTTCTTTCCAAGCAGGCTGTACAACTGTGCAGGCTGGCTTTTGTCATATTTAATCTAAGGAAGTAGATGAGGATTTCAATAGTGGCAAATTTTGGAATGGTATTTTGAGTATGGAGTAAGATTGTAGGAGTTGGGGTAGAGTGAGGCTATTCCAGTATCTTTTTTGTGTACCTTGTTTTCTTGTGTTGCAGCCAGGAGGATAAATTCTGAGCCATTTACATTAGGCTTAAGCCACATTTTCATGGCAGGTAAAAGATGGTGGGTACAATAAATTATCCAGGCATGAAAGTCTGTAATTTTGTTGCATGTGCTATGAAGGTTTTATTGTAACATAGTTCAGAGTTTTTGATGGTGTTGAGTAGGTTTGAAGAAAAGGACTCTGGTTAAGGTGGATGTTGCCACACTGAGAGGTGATGAAGGCAAAGAATTTGTCAATGAAAGTGTCTTTTATTTCGATAGGTAGTATTTTTGCTTTATAGTTAGGAAAGTATGAGAGTAATGTATTCAGTTTGGAATAATGGTTTGCACCTGCATTAAATAAGCTACGGGAGATTTAATGGCTGCTATTGGTAAAGACATTGATAGAATCATCAGCTGTGGCAGTTGTTTATATTTTGATTTAGTCTGCAAAGCTGTAATGTGTTAGGAAAAATAGTTCAATAATAAAGAAAGAAGGATGGTAGCGTGGCTGATGTGGAAGTTGTTAGTATACAGTAGAAGTTTAAAAGGAGATGGGTAGAAGTGGGAGGAGTGAATTGAGTTGTAGGGAGGAAGTGAGGGACTACAGCAGAATCTCCATTTTCCATTCCTGTGTTGACTTTAGTTCTTAGAGTACTTTTTACTGCTTTACGAATATAATGTTCTGTATGATTTTGTTTTTTTTTCTGTAAAGGTCTGCATCCAAAATCCCAGTCTCTCGTTGTTTCTTGAGCTTTCCCCCTGTTTCGTCATCATCTCTTTTCACTTTGAATTATAATTTTCTTCTTTTAGTATGTGTAGAAGCCTTAACTGTCTTGCTCTGAAATACCCCTTCAAATCCCAGTCCACCTTGTTCTGTTGGAAGAATCATCTTATGCCACTTGACTCTTACCATCTTTTCCTCCTGGATAAAATCATTCAGCTGTTTATTAATTTCTATCCACAACTTCGTTTCTGGTTGATACAAATATGCCTGACCTGTGTACAAGACTAATGGGACTTAAAACATTTTAACTACTTGTATCTTACTATCGATATCCATACAATAGAGCTTCCATTTTCTCAGTTTTATATTATTTTTTGTTTAGTCTCTTCCCACATATTCTTATCTGCCACACCGGAATCATTTTTAATCCATACTCCTAAATACTTGACTTTATCATGTCCCCATAAATATAGATATTGCTGATCCAGTTTGTGTGTGGATATATAATTTACTGCTATTACCTTTGTTTTAGCTTCATTAATTTTGTATCCCGAACATCTTTGGAACTGTCTCAAAATGTTCCACAGCACTGTAATGTCCCTTTCTGTTTTTGTCCGGTGTAAAATATCATCTGCAAATAGTCTTTCCTGACTACCATACTAATTATATCCTTGGATTTCTGAGTCCCCTTTTTTTGCCAGTGGTTCTAAATATAATGCAAATAACAAAGGGGACACCCTGCCTGGTTCCTCTGCTCAAGCAGAAATAAGAGGACCTCACCCACTTTAATTTTCACCTCTGATCCCTCATACATCCTCCTAATCAACCTTATTTTATCAGGGAATGCAAATGATTCCATTGCTGTGCTTATAAAGTCCCAGCTTAGTCTGTCAAATGCTTTCTCCATCAGAACCCACCGACAGCAATGGTATTTTCTTATGTTTTGCTTCCCTCTGGATCATCAGTGTTCTGTTAATGTTGTCAAATGTCCCCTCCACAAAACCACATTAATCCATATCTTTCAATTTTGGCATCACTTTTGTCATTCTTTTAGCCATTATAGACATAGATGCTTTATAATCATGGTTTAGTATTGAAAGGGGCCTGTATGAAGCTTGATCTAATGATTTTTACCCTCTTTAGGTACTTACAGCTACCACCGCTTTCTTCCAGGATGTTGGTACTGCTCCTTCTCTTAAAATATGGTTAAACAAAGCTTTCCAGATCTTTATCATTTTTCCCCCTCCTAGCTTCCAAACTTCCCCAGGAATACCAAAATGGATATAAAGTTGAGGAAATGCATATGAGAGTACACAGTTTCCAAGCAGTAAAATGGTAATATACTACTGGCATCCTCATTTCTCCAGCTAACCTAAAAGAGAGACTTTATTTAAAAAAAATATATAAAAATAAAAAAAGTGAGGTTAATAAGTCTTGGGGGGGGGGGTGCACATCCTCTGGCAGGTACAAGTCGATAAAGCAGATTAGGAGGGATACTATGGTCATTTTAGTACAGTTTGTCTCATTAAAGATTTATTAATAGAGCATAGGACGATGTTCACCAAAATTAGAGTCCACGTACACCTTCTCAGTATGTAATTATGTTCTTCCTAGCTGTGTGAAGATCTATCATGGAGACATTCCTCTCTAGTAACTCGACTAAACCAGGCTGCTGAGACTAAGGTCTTGCAGAGTATGGAGTCAAACTGGGTTTGGGATGACTAAAAAAAGAGCACTATGGAGAGGAAAATAAGTTAGCTGTAAAACTGAAGTAGTAAATAGAAGAGAAAATACTGCTAAATAACATCCAGAAGTAGTAAAACAAAAAATTAAACAGAATTTTCATAACCCAGCTGAGAACATTAATATCTGAAACCTATTCACAAAAATGTGTGAATTAAACAAACTTCAACTAGATAATCCACTTTAAAATCGCATCTATGAAATTTTAGCTGTGTCAACACTTCTACAGAGTCTAATTCCCTCACTTATTCCAAGTGTGAAATTAATTCTGTTACTTGTTACAACTATGAAACTCTGCTGGAGAGTTTTTAATGAGGATGGTTTAGTTTAAATGCATAAACAATGAGAGTCTTGTGTAGCTTGAGGATCAAATGGTGAAATGAGAGTGCAGCTTTTATCAGCTATCAGTGTAAGACTGGACTAATTCAAGTGGAGAAAGTGTTATATTTTTATTTTAAAACCAAATGAAGCAATGAAACATAGCCAAGAATATTGCTTCAAGAGTAAATAGAATTAATTTACAGCAGTCTAGTTTAAAAAAAAAAGCCAGCGTAGTAAACCCAATCTAGGAACAGTATGACTGTGCATTTTTTTGGAAGCAGTTACTAAATGTTGCATAAAAGAATGCATCAGTGTTCCACAGTTTGGATGCCAAGTAGTAGTTGCATAACATAACTCCAGTGTTATGCCTTTCGGACAGTAAATACTCATTCGAATGTAAATTTCCCTGCCACTATGGCACTTGCCAGTAAGGGTTGTAATTGCAGAGAAGCTCCAAACAAATAATTTCAGCACTTGCATAGCAGGAAATGTCAATAACCACAAAATTGTCTGTATTAACATGTGAAACTGCCGTACACTACGTTTCTATTAGTATGAGAGCATTATTTTTTTTCACAAGAGTTGTCCAAATAGTAGCAATGTCCAAGATAGCAAAAATGCTGTGTATGGCAACCAGACGTAGGATGAAAGAGTGGCCAGGCGATTATTAAAGTGGTTGATTGTAATACAGTCTTCTCCCCTTTAGCATTTTGTTACGAGACATGCATATCAGTAACATTATTGCTTCTCCATATGAGCCAGATAGTAAAGTAGAAATGAGCAAATTATATGTGAGAAATAAGTGAGCCCTCTGAAGTTAATACAAAGCACAATTTAAGGAAATTGTTTGTACTTTCCTACCTCACAGTACTCCAACGAGAGGACATACACTATGATGTTCTTCGTGTTTCACTGTTGCACTCATTACATTTGCGTAATCTGCTGGCAGGTTGCCCTCAGTCGGCCTGATTAACAAAGTCTTGGGTCCTGCGTCGGATGCTGTCCCTTCTTCCATGACGTCAGGGGTATAAAACATGCAGCCAACGCCATTACATCCAGTCTTTCCTGCCGCACAGTGCCCGAAGCAGAAGCAGTTAGCAAGTGCCGGTCGTCCGACTCCTGAAATTTTCATTTTCGAGTTTCAGATCCGAACCCCCCCCCCCCCCCCCCCCAAGAGGTCTAGGGCTGAACTTGACTATGAATCTTCTGAACAGGACTCTGTGTCTTCTGACTCTAATGAACAGGATTTGTCCATACCTACTTATGAGGACTCCTGTGCAGAGGATTCCATTCCTTCTGCTTCTCCCCCTGAGGATTTTTCTTTTGGGGAAACTTTACATACCTGGGAAAGTCAGGATTTTTCTGAATCCAAAAAGAGGCTTAGAGATTTTCTTCCTCTGCATGGGCCTTTGGCTATACCTCCTGTAATAGACATTGTTGATGTGTTTTCAGAATCCAGTATGGCCCCTGATTCCCTGCCTCCAGCCCCTTGTAAGCCAGACACATACTACAGGGTTCCTGACTCCCACAAATTCCTTTTCAAAAATCCTGTTGCGGACTCTGAAACCATTTCTCAGGGGCCCAAGGGCATTAAGGCTTCTGCTGCTAAAAGTTCTACCCCTTCTGATAGAGACTCCAGGGCGCTGGATAGATGGGGTAAAAAAGGTTTATACTTCTGCAACCTTGACAATCCGGGATTTAAACTGTCAATTCTATATGCTAAAATATCAACCGACTATCATGGGACTGCTTAAACAGAAAATGATGTTGATTTCTGACTGTGTGGAAAGTAAGGATTTACAGGATTTATTGCATTCAGCTGAAGAAGTTGGAAAACATACTTTGCAATGTGGTTTTGATTCTTTGGAGGCCTCTTGCATGGCTGCTGTTACTGGGTCTTAGCTTAGAAGGTATGCTTGGCTTAAGGAGCAATCTCTGCCTGATCGTGTTAAAGCAATATTGTCGGATGCTCCTTTGCAGCATGACCATCTGTTTGGCAACATGGCTGAAGAAGTTCTAAAAATGATGGAAGATGAAGCTAAATCTATGCAAACTGTGAAAGATTTCTTACAAGTACAACCTCCAAGATTTAGTAGGCACTGGCCTACTAAGAACTGGTCCTTTCCAGTCCATTCCAAAGCCACTCCAGCCAAATCCAGACATTCCAAAAGCACCAGGTTTCAGTCCCAAGGGGCTTTCAGAACTAAGCAATGGGGTGCCACTGCTTCCAAATCTGGAAACAACAAGACACCTCTCTATGGTAAAGAGTCTCAATGACTTTCCTTTAAAATTACCAAGCACTTTCCTCTTAGCTGCCCCTTTGGGGGGGGGGGGGACTGGCTCTTCATACAAAAAAACTGACAACTTATAACCCAGGACAAATGGGTTTTAAATATAGTGTCCCAGGGATACAGATTTCATTTCCACACATTGCCAACTCCAAACGGATGGCCAGGCCTGCCCCCAAATCAGTGGGCAGAGGCTCAGAAACAAGTACTTTCCCTCCTAAACATGGGGGCAGTTCAACTAGTGCCAGAAGAGGAAAAGGGGCAAGGTTTCTATTCCAGACTTTTCCTGGTACCCAGAAAAGACAAATCATGGCGTCCAATTCTGGACCTGTCTACTCTAAACACCTTTCTGGACATTCCAAAATTCAAGATGCTGACTCTTCACCAGTTACTTCCTATGCTAGGCAAAGATGCCTAGTTGGCAGCTCTAGATTTAAAAGAGGCTTACCTGCATATCCCAATCTGGGAATATTACAGAAGATACCTCTGCTTCAAAGCAGGCTACTTGCATTATCAGTTCTCTGCACTGCCCTTTGGCTTATCTACTGCGACCAGGGTATTTACAAAGTGCCTGGCTCCAATAATTGCATTTTGCAGGCAAAGAAATATTCAAATATATCCATACCTGGACGACTGTCTGTCTAATTCAGGCAGAAAACAAGGCCATTTTTCTAAAACATCTGGCGTTTGTAAAAAAAAGGGTTCTAACTTGTCTAGGGTACACCATAAACGAAAATAATTCACAACTTGTACCCTCTCAAAAGATTACATTCCTGGGTGCAAGCTTGAATACAACTGCCCAGATGGCTTTCCTATGGCTTTCCTTACGCCAGAAAAGCAAATTAATTTGGTGACTTACTTCAAACAGGTGGCCACAAAAACCCTGCTATCTGCAAGACAAATACTGCAAGCTTTGTGGTTCATGGCCTCCTGCATTCTTCTAATTCCATATGCAAGACTGCATATGAGGAAACTTCAGTGGTAGTCAACATTGTCACAGCCTGGAAACCATGATTCCTATCATACCTTGCTTGCAACTAGCGTTCCTATGGTGGGCAGAGGCCTGCCACCAAAACAAGGGACTGCCATTCACACCACTCCCTGCCGCCCAAACCCTAACTACAGACTCATCACTATGCATGGGAGGCTCATCTGGCAGGGAAGTGCATTCAGGGCAAATGGAGCCCAAATCAAATGCACCTTCATATCTATCAAAAAGAAATGCTAGCTGTACAGAATGCACTGGCAGCCTTCAAGGACTACCTTCATCCAGGACAACTGATGGTAAAGACTGACAACACCACAGTTACGTGGTACATAAAGCAGGGGAGAACACATTCCTAACCCCTCAGCAGACTAGCCATGGCATTGTGCAACACTGCCTTGAGCTATCAAGTACAACTATAAGCTCAATTCCTGCCAGGAAAGCTGAATATTTTGACAGACCAACTAAGCAGAAATCTCATGGACCCACACAAATGGAAACTGGAACCACGGATTTTCAACATGTTGACACACAAATGGGGAGCCCAGACATAGATCTTTTTGCCTCACCCCAGAACTACCAGTTGGACATATTTTGCACAAGAACTCCTCACAAAAAAGCTTGGAAAGTGGGTGCTCTGTCCTTCAGCTGGGAAAACCTATCAGTCTATGCCTTTCCCCATCTGCCTCTGCTCTCCAAATTTAATCAAACAGGAAAAAACGAAAATTATTTTGATTGCTCCAGACTGGCCTCGCCAACACTGGTACCCAATCCTACGCAGTCTGTCACTAATTTCTCCATGGCATCTGCCTCAGACACCTTCCTTACTGTCTCAGCAGAACATCCACATTCTGCACCCTCCATTCCAAACATTGAATCTTGCAGCTTGGCTAGTCACTTAAATTCCCCCTTAGCATCCCTCAGCAAGCCTGTGATGGATCGCATTTTGGAGGCGAGAAGACCTAGTACTAGAAAATCTTATGCTAACAAATGGAAAATTTCTGTGCCTGGAATCGGTCTCAAGGGATGAGCACAGCAGTGCCCAACTTGCCTCAGATTTTGCAATACTTAACTGAGATGCTTCACAAGGGCCTGTCTTTTTCTTCCATAAAAATCCATGCTTTAGCATTTCAGCTCATTACAACACATAACCCCCCCCCCCCCGCTTCTCTCATCCTCTGCTAAAGCAATATCTCAGAGGGGCCAAAAACGAGTCCACCCAGGAGAGCTCCATCCTTTGCCTGGGACCCTAACATTGTATTGGAGAAACTCACTCTACCTCCTTTCGAGCCATCTGCTACTGCAGACTTAAAATTTCTTTCCTAGAAAACAGCCTTCCTTTTAGCAATCACTTTGGCTAGAAGGATTTCTGAATTACAGGCCCTTATGGCAGTAGAGCCTTTCATCATCTTTCATGCGGACAGGGTGTCACTCAGGACCAACCCATCCTTCATGCCCAAGGTGGTATCCAATGTGGCTCTTAATCAGTCCATTTATTTGCCAACTTTCTTTCCCAATCTACAGAACAGGGGGGAGCGGAGTTTGCATTCATTGGATGTACACAGACAACTTGGTCTTTACTTTGACAGGACTAAATCTCGAAGAAAATCTTTACAACTGCTGGTAGCATTTTACTACAGGGGCAGAGGGAAAGCTATTTCAAAGCAAACCATTTCCAAATGGATAAGCTATTGTATTCATTTCTGCTATAAGCAGCATGGAAAACCTATCCCCCAGGGGATCAGATCCCATTCCACCAAGGCTGCATCTACTTCTACAGCCTTTCTCAAAGGTGTTCCTACCAGGGATATTCTAGAAGCTGCTACCTGGAGTTCAGTTCATACTTTTACCAAGCACCATCATTTACCAATTTTCTCTAAATCCAGAGCTGGCTTTACCACTGCTGTTTTGCAGGGCCTTATAGCCAGTCCTAATGCTGTATAAATCCATCCTCCCAACCATAGCTTTGGGAATCTACCCAAATGTAATGACTGCAACAGTGAAACACCAAGAACATAGTACAGTTGTGTACACTTACATAAATGTAGATGCTCGAGTGTATTCACTGTTGCAGTCCTGGTTACCCTCCCTCCAACCCCCTGTTTTTTTCTCTTACTATGCCTCTCCTTTCTTTTTCTGCACTTAAAAGCCTTTTTGGTGTGTTTGCTTTTGTTTGGAGGTATATTTTTGTGTGTTAAATTATTTTTATATATTTTGTTCTCCATTTGGGGGGCACCTGACAACCGGGGCAAGAAAAACTGATGTAATGGTGTTTGCTGCATGTTTTATACCCCTGACGACCTGACGTCATGGAAGAAGGGACGGCATACGACGCAGGACCCAAGACTTTGTTAATCAGGCCGACTGAGGGCATCCTGCCAGCAGATTACCCAAATGGAATGACTGCAACAGTGAATATACATGAACATCTACATTTTCTGGTAAGTGTACACAACTGTGTACTTTCATAGTCAAAAGCATTTCTAACATATTTGATGATATTTTGTTTTGTTATCCCTTTTGCTCCTAGCACTATAGGAACAAATTGTTTCATGATTTCAGAATGATTCTAGCTTCTTTCCCCTCATATTTTATTTTCCTGTTTACATGCAGAAGTATTAGCATTTTTAAGTGTTTTATTACACATATATTTTTAATGTTGGGCTTCTAGTAGCATATAATATATAAAAAAATATATATATATATATATATATATATATATATATATATATATATATATACCAGTTATGACCTTCTGTCGTCTGAACAAGGTAAGAGAGCAGGCTAATAATTTTGTATGGTAAACCTTTGGGCTTGATAATGTGCACAGATTTTATGTAAAACGTTCTTTTTTTTCTTTATACTGTTTTTTACAGGTTTATGAGCATGTATATGAGACTGTAGACATCAATAGTAGCCCTGAAGTGAGAGCCAATGCCACTGCCAAGGTAAAGAGCATCTTTTGCATTATATTTGTCAGTCCATATGTCTTTTTTTTTCTGCTTAAGAACAAACAACTTTGCTGTCCTTCCAGGTTTTTTTTTTTTTTTTTTTCTTCACAAGTCTGTTGTTGGTAACATGGCACATCTGCAGGCATGGGTTGGATTGGTGGTGCAGTGGCTGGTACTGTTGCCCGTTTTCTCCAGGTCCTGAAGCTCAGTCCTGGTCACTGTGCAGTCTTGAGTATAGATGTCATAATCATCCTATGTCTCTAGTTTTCTGCCACATCCCACAAAGAAATGCTAATTAGCTTGGCTGGCTGTTCTAATGCATTGTTTCTAGATTTCTGTTGGGGGTATATTTTTCTTATGGGATCTCCTTTAAATGTGCTTTGGCTTTGTGATTAAATTAAAGTTAAAATAAAATCAAAACAAGTGAGTAGTCATTCTGGTACTAAATGGGGTACACAGTACAAAAAATGGTTATGGGTTTAAGCCAGACCTAATAGGAACACCACTGATTCCACATCTGAAGTGCTTTGCCTTTCTCACCATCCTCATCTGTTATTTTTTTAAGACTGATATATACCTCACCTCAGTCTTTTAGTAACTGTCATTTGATATATTTAGTATGTTAAAGTCCTGTCTACTTGTTTAGTTAATGTTTGGGATTTAAAATTCAGAACTAGCCAAGTCTCTGTAAATGTGACTTAAAGTGCATGTGCAGTGGCAGTACTTACCATTGTACTATCTTGAATAGTTGCTGGCAAAACAAAACGGTGATTCTTTTGCAAGAAACACTAGGTTCCCATTGAATGACTTTGGGTATATCCATTTTAATTTACCTCGAAAGCAGGTAAGATGAAATCAGAGTTTGTATTTTTTTTACAATGAGGAGATTAATTAAAAAAATGCAAAGTCAGGAATGGCCACTCTTGTACAGTTAATATTTAATGAATACACAAAGCACTGCAGCTGTATTCATTAAATGTTTTTGTTGTTGTGCTCATTTTGCTACACTAATAACCATGAGAAGCATACAAGCTTACGATAAGAAAGACCTCCCGAAATCATTATTATACCCCATTCCCCTGAGGTAAATGGGTGTAGCAGGGAAATTTGTATGTTTATATGAATTTAAAAGTCTTAAGTTATGTTATACGAGGAAATTGAAAACTTCCGCCTTCAGATGGACATCACAAAAGAATGCCCAACACATCCATACCATGTAGAAGCTTTGAAGAGTAGACTGTGACAGCACAGTAAATCACCAGTACCATTTTCACGTAGTTGTAGTTTTAAGTGAAGATGGACTCCACTGGCCACCTGAATCTTACAACAGTTTGAAATTGAATGCAAGTTCTGCATTAGGTTTAGTCAGTGCATACATTATCTTCAACATAGAAGTTTAATCCAGAGTGATGTTTTCTCTGGATTATTATTTTGCCATCTTCTCTGGATTGTGCGCTTTGTTTTTTTCCTTCACTCTTATTTTGCTCAAAAGCCCTATTTGAAAAAAAATTAGTGAGATCTTGTACCATTGTGAATTGTTTTAGTCCTATGACTACATTTTGCATTGTCTACTTTGCCAGAGCTTTAGCCAAATTGCTGAAAAAATATTGATAAGGTCTGTTAAATATTTTCTACAGCAGGGCTTCTCCATCTTACTTTGTGTGGTTCTATCCATTCTCAGATTGATCACATTGTATAAGAAAAACTTAAGAAAAACACCCTTTTAGATCTGTTGCTACAACTCCTGACACCTCAAAAAAATAAACCACAGTTCACACAAAATTAGAAAATTCTGAAATTTCTGTTGTAAGTTTGAAGCATATTATGCGGGGAGTTTCTGTCTTTTGTACACCTTGATATGTATGTGAAGGGATTACATCCCCACACCCCACTGCTTATGTATACTAACTTCAGGATCAGTGTACTACAGAGTAGGGTAAGTACTTTGAGATGCAACAGATGTTCTTCGTGTTTCACTGTTGCAGTCATCACATTTGGGTTAACCCTGCCAGGGTAGCCCTCGGCAGGCCTGAATACCAGAGGCTTAATATTTCTGCGTCGGTTGCCATCGCTTAAGGACTGACGTCAGGTCGTCAGTAGTATAAAGTAAGGCAGCCAACGCCATTACATCAGTCTTTCTTGCCAAGGAGCCCGAAGTAGAAGCAATTCGTATGAGTGCTGGTTGGCCGCTACCCGAGTTTCATCTTCCAAATTGAAGCTGAATTCTTCTAAAAGCCAAGTACTCCATTGGGGATCCCTTTTTCTTGCTCTAACCGATGTCAGAAAAAGTTAACAATTGTCTCCCCTGCGGAAAGCAAATACCACACCAAGACTTTCATTCTCATTGCGTCACTTGCTTAGGCCCAGACTACGATGTCCCTCGCTGTCACTTTTGTGCTTTAACGCCAGAACTATACATTGTCGGGCCCTTATTGTAGCTAGATATTTTCGCTTACAATATTCAAATTCCGATATTGATCTTCCGAAAAAATGTAAGGATAAAGACAGAGACGGACCACACAGGTGCAAACCTACCGACAAGGCTTCCATTAAGCTTAGTTGTCAGCTCTCCAGTCCTCAATGAGGTGCTTTTGCAGCCCCTGATGCCTGCTTCTGTGGATTTGCAGGCTGCTGCCGAGGCCCTTTCGGAGACAGGTATGCCCCAAAACTCTTCTTCAACTAAAGATACTGTGGTTGTCTCAACCTTAGATGGATCCAGAGCCACTGAGCAGGCACCAGCTTCCAAGGAAGTACTTCACACTACCAATTCTCATTACAAGCCGACTACTTTCGAGTCTGCCGTTCTTTCAAAAACTACCGAGGCCCAGGGTATGAACCACACCCAACAAACTGACGACCCAATCTCAGGCACCTACTTCCTTGCCTCAGTCTCAAATGCTCAAAATGGCGGAAGACCTTATCATACTGATCAGGAAAAGAGATCTGTCCTCAGTAGTTTTTGTCTGAACAGGAGTCTGATGACTATGATGCATCTGAATATGAAGACATGCAACCCCTCTCTGCTTATGAGGATTCTGATGCAGAGGAATCCATTCCTTCAGCCTCTCCACCAGAGGACTATTCCTTTGGGGAAACCCTTCATATTTTAAGGGAGCATTTCCGATGGGAATGTCAGGAAAACCCTCCGTCTAAAAAGAGACTGGGAGAATTCTTGGATCTTCCACAGCACAGACCCCTGGCCATTTCCCCCAGTCCTGGATGTTGTAGATGATGTTTTTCTGGAATCCAGTTTGACTCCTGACACCCTCCTCCTGCACCCAGAAAACCTGACCGGTATTAGAGTCCCTGACTCTCACAAATTTCTTTTCAAAAACCCTACTGCTGACCCTGAGGTAATTTCTCAGGGGCCCAAAGGAGTTAAGGCAACCTCTGCCAAGAATCCCACCCCCTCAGATAGGGATTCCTGAGCATTAAACAGATGGGGTAAAAAAGTATACACCTCTGCTACTCTTGCTATCAGAGCACTAAATTGCCAGTTCCATATGCTAACATTTCAGCGACATACCATGGAACTCCTCAAACAAAAAGTGTCGTCCTTTCCTGCTTGTGCAGAATCTAAAGAGTTACAAGACTTAGTCTTGTAAGTCAAGTGACCAAGCATACCTTACACTGTGATTTTGACACCCTAGAAGCTTCTTGCAGGGCAGCAATCACCAGTTCTGTCCTTAGAAGACACGCCTGGCTTAAGGAACAGCCCTTGCCAGACCATGGTAAATCTAAATTATTGGATGCACCCTTGCACAAAGACAACTTATTTGGCACTAAGGCAGAGGAGGCCTTAAAAATATGGAAGAATAAGATAAATCTATGCAGACAGTTAAGGATTTCCTGCAGGTCCAGCCACCAAGGTTCAGCAGGCATTGCCCCTCCAAACACTGGTCTTTTCCTGCTCCCACCAGGTCAATTTAGCCCAGACCCCAGGGATGCAGACCCCCCCCAAACAACAGCCACAGGGAATGCAGCGATCAAAACAGTGGAATTCCTCCACTTCAAAACCAGGGAGTTCTAAGCCACCCCCTCAAGGTATGAGCTCACAATGACTCTCCCCCACCACCCTCTCCCTCTGCCACCTACACTTTACTACTAGGGGAAAACTCTCCTTTCACGCAAGCACCTGGGCCACCATTACCAACGATTGTTGGGTCCTCAACATAGTGTCCCAGGGATACAAATTTTCTTTCCACATTCTTCCAACCCCAGAAGGGTTCCCAGATCTACCTCCAAACCAGTGGGCAGAGGCGAAAAGCAAGTTTACCTGCTCTCTATGAGGGCAGAACAGATAGGCTAAGTTTTCTACAGCAGATTATTTCTAGTACCCAGAAAAGAGGGCACCTGGTGACCCATCCTCTAGCTATCCATTCTAAACACCTTCCTGGTGCTACCAAAATTCAAAATGCTCACCCTTCAGCCGCTGCTACTCATGCTCTCCAAGGATGCTTGGCTAGCCACCCTAGACCTAAAAGAGGCCTACCTCCACATAACTATCAGGGAATCACACAGGAAATATCTACGTTTCAGGGCAGGATCCCTGCACTTTCAGTTATCTGCGCTTCCCTTTGGCTTATCTACTGCTGTCAGAGTTTTCACAAAATGTCTGGCTCCCGCCATTGCCTTTTGCAGACAAAGGGATATTCAAATTTACCCATTCTTAGACGACTGCCTAATTCAAGCAGACAATCAGAAAAAGCTGCTAAAGTACCTGGCCTTTGTAAAGTCCCTACTGACCTCCCTAGGGTACACTGCCAACTAAAAGAAATCCAAACTAGTTACCCACCCAAAGGATTATATTCCTGAGAGCAAGCCTGGGCACAGCATCCCAGATGGCATTTCTTACACCAGAAAAGCAAACTTACCTAACACCCTGCTTCTCTCAGGTAGCCACCAGACCCCAATTATCTGCAAGGAAAATCCTGCAAGGTCTGGGGTTCATGGCATCTTGCATTCTACTTGTTCCATATGCTAGACTGCATATGAGGAAACTTCAGTGGTACCTAAAAAGCCTTTGATGTCAACACTCTCAAGACCTGGAAACTCTTATGCCAATCATACCTTGCCTAAAGAAAGATTTTATTTGGTGGGCAGCAGCATGCTCCCACAAAAAGAGACTACCTTTCTCACCACCCACTGCTGCCCAGACCCTCACCACAGATGCATCAGACTATGCTTGGGGTGCTCACCTGGACGGCAGGTGCATACAGGGCCAATGGAGCCCACAGCAAATCCATCTGTACATCAGCCAGAAAGAGATGTTGGCTGTCCAGCACACATTGATAGCTTTCAGGCCCCTACTCTCCCCAGGGGCTCTCCTGATCAAACAGACAGCACTGTAATGTGGCATATCAACAAGCAGGGAGCGACTCACTCCTATAGTCTATGCAGGTTGGCCATGACCCTTTGGCACACAGGCTCTGCCCTGCAACTCCACCTGTTAGCACAACTCCTGCCAGGTTCTCTAAACTCTCTGGGCAGACCACTTAAGCAGAAATCTTCTGGACCCACACGAGTGGCAGCTAGACAAAAGAACCTTCACTCTAATAACTCCGAAATGGGGCACCGCAAAGGTCGACCTCTTTGCCTCCCACACCAACCATCAGCTCAGCAAGTTCTGCACCAGGGAACATCACTGCATGGCTTGGAAAGTGGATGCCCTATCCTTCCCTGGGTCAATCTATGCATTTCCTCCACTACCTCTCATCACCAGGGTACTGCTCAAAATAAGGGAGAAAAAAACAGACAATTCTTATTGCTCCAGACTGGCCGCGCCAGTACTGGTACCCACTGCTGCGCAGCCTGTCCCCACTGCTACCATGGCATCTCACTCAGACCCCAACCCTCCTGACCCAGAGGGAAGGAGAATTCATGCATCCCCAATCTCAGACCCTCAGTTTGGCAGCCTGGTTTATTCCTTGACCACTGATCAATCTGCCAACCTCAGTAAACTAGATGTTTTACATGAGGCCAGATGCCCTAGCACTAGAAAGTCTTTTGCTGACAAATGGAAAAGGTTCTGCACCTAGATTCAGGCCAAGGGAGTCAATACGGCACAGCCCTCCCTACCTCTCATCCTGGATTACCTAGCTGACATGCTACACAGTGGGCTCTCCTTTTTCTTCTATTAAAATTCATGCTTCTATTATCTCTGCTCACTTCCACACAGAACAGCCCCCTTTTCCACACCCTCTGATCATACAATTCCTAAGAGGGGCTAGCAACTTGAGGCCACCCAGAAGAGCACCCACCCCAGTTTGGGACCTTAACTTTGTGTTGGAAAAGCTCACCCTGCCACCCTTTGAACCAGCATCTTCAGCAGAGCTAAAATTTATCTCCTGGAAGACTGCTTTTCTTTTGGCCATCACTTCAGCCAGAAGAGTCTCCAAGCTACAAGCACTCATGGCTGTGGAGCCCTTCATCATCTTCCATGCTGACAGGGTTTCCCTCAGGAATAGCCCATCTTTCATGCCCAGTGTGGCTCTCAACCAATCCATTCATTTGCCCACATTTTTTCCTAACCCACAAAACAAGGGTGAAAGGATCCTGCACTCTCTAGATGTGCACAGACAGCTCAGATTCTATCTAGACAGAGCTAAACCATTCAGAAAGTCTGATCAATTACTGGTTAGCTTTGCTGCAGGGGCAGAGGGCAAAGCCGTTTCCAAATGGATAGCACACTGCATCCATTTCTGTTAGAAGCAGCATGGAAAACCTCCCCCTAAGGGGGTCAGGACTCACTCCACCAGAGCAACCTCCACTTCTACAGCTTTCCTCAGTGGTGACCCCACCAGGGACATCCTGGAGGCTGTCACCTGGACATCTGTTCACACTTTCACCAAGCATTACCACCTGCCTATCTTCTCCAAATCCAGGGCAGGCTTTGCAGTCTTACAGAGCATCCTTGCCAGCCCCTAGTTTCCTTGACTGCCTCTACCCTTTTTCTCAGCTTTGGGAATCAACCTAAATGTGATGACTGCAGCAGTGAAACACGAAGAACATAGTACAGTTGTTTACACTTACCATAAATGTAGATGTTCGAGTGTATTCACTGTTGCAGTCCTGGTTTCCCTCCCTCCATCCAGCTCTTTTTTTTCTCTCTTTCTACTTGCAAGGAACTTTTTGGTATTTAATTTCTACTGGTGGGGTTTTTCTGCCATAACCTGGCTCCCACTTGAGGGGGCTCTTGACAATTAGGGCAAGAAAAACTGATGTAATGGCGTGGACTGCCTTACTTTATACTACTGACAACCTGATGTCAGTCCTGAAGCGACGGCAACCGACGCAGAAATACTAAGCCTCTGGTATTCGGGCCAGCCGAGGGCTACCCTGGCAGGGATAACCCAAATGTGATGACTGCAACAGTGAATACACTCTAACATCTACATTTATGGCAAGTGTACACAACTGTACCTTTTTGCTTATATTCCCCAGTTTTGCTTTTTCATTTCCATTGTTCTAAAGATCAAAATTATATGGTCCTCTGAATATCAACAGGTGATGATTGAGACCTGTTTTCGCTGTGTCTTTTTTGAAATGTCTTCATATTGTACCCCTGATGTTCTTCGTGTTTCACGGTTGCAGTCATCACATTTGAGTTTTCCCTGCCAGGGTAGCACTCGGCCAGCCCGAATACCAGAGACTTAGTATTTTTGTGTCGGTTGCTGTCACTTGAGGACTAACGTCAGGTCATCAGTGGTATAAAGGAAGGCAGTCGACGCCATTACATCAGTCTTTCTTGCCGTGGCGCCCGAAGCAGAAGCAGTTCGCATGAGTGCCTGTTGGCCACTACCTGAGTTTTCATTTCCGAATTGAAGTTGAAGTCTTCTAAAGCTAAATACCCCGTTGGGGATCCTTTTTTCTTGAACTAATCAAAGTCAGAAAAAGTTAATTGCCTCGCCTATGGAAAGCAAATACCACACCGGGACTTCTACTCTTACTGTGTCACTTGTCTAGGTGTCGGCAGGCCTAAAACAGTAATGCAGGTGCTTATGTTTTAGTAATACAGAGGACACCACATCAGTGAACTGAGAACTCTCTTGATTTGTGTGCACATGCAGCACTGCACATAAACTGTTAATTGTTCTTCACGTTAAACATTCTGGGTTGCCCAGGCATTCTTCATGCTAAAACAAGAGCATTCAACTGCAGTACAGCACAAAGCACAATGATACTGACTTACATCAGGTAGGTGTAAGTTGACTTAACAGTGACACTATTTTTTTTTCCGCCTCAAGGCTTACTAAAAAACCTCGAAAAAGGTATTAAAAGGCAGTGGTGTAAGACATGTGTTTGACTTGATGGGGTGCTCTTGTTGGTAATCTGTCTACTTTTATTTTCCATTTATTTTATTTATTTATTTATTTATTTTACATTTGTTAACCGGGCTAGTCTAGCTGGATATATTTCCATTTTCAGTAGAGGCCCGGGGAGAAAAGCTCCACATATAGAGATTACAGATTACAGACTGGTAGGACTTAGACAAGGAATATTGTTATCCAAACAAGAGTAGGAGTTAAAAATTTCTAGACAATCTAAATGCAATCATAATGAATATTATTACATAGTTTAAAAACAAGGAAACAAAAAATTGAAAGACCAAGGACAGAGAAATGTACATTGTTACCAAAAGGGAAGGAGTTTAACTATCTGGATAATCTAAAATAACATCATATTGAACATTTTTGCTTAAGTTTAACAGCAGGTGAAGAAAGTGGAAGACCAAGGAGGAGAGAGACAACAATAGAGAGAGAGATTAGAGATACAGGTATATAGGAAAAGAGTCATAGCCAAATAGGGAGGAGAGAAATATGAGAGAGGTATGTAGGGTGGAGGGAAGCTAAGGGGAGAAATGAGGAGGCACAACAGAAGGGAGAGAAAAGAGGGTTGAGGGGGGTTAAGTAAGGTTTTAAAAAATATAAATGACAGTATTATATTCTAAGATTTAAGAAGAAATGTACAGACACATCTGTGAGAAGACCCTATAACAAGTTTAAATGCCTCATACTTTGCTGTCACTTGGATTCTTTACTTTTTTCTAAGAGCTTCATAATTACTTCTAATCTTAAACACAAAAGAAGACATGGTTAGTATAGAAAATAAGTAAACACTACAGATAAAGCAAAAGATGTGTCTTCTCACTTGCAGACTTTGGAAGGAGAGCAACTGCCTTGCAGGCTTAAACGCAGGCTTAAAAAAAAAAAAAAACAGCAGTGTCACTGACATGAGAGGGATTCCTTTTACCAAGGGTGCACTTCTTGTCAAAGATTTTGTGACACACTATTGTTGCTGTTGATTGCCCTTGGAGAATATCATAACAGCTACTTTTTAGACTACCCAGCTACTGAAATTCCAGCCCACTTTCACATTTCTGTCTTGTGGTTTGAAAGATATAAATTGGGGTTGTCAGTCCTCTTCATAACCTTTTATTAAGCCATATAAAAGTCAAGTTTTTTAAGACATGGGAAAATGTATGACTGGAAAGTTTTTTTTTGGATGTATGGTTTTATGGCTGGCTTATTTTTCTTTGACTTTCTTACTATTTTGGGCTAGTCCTGTATCTATAGATTGGGCTTAACTGTTTCTCAGTGTATTTTGTTGTCCATTATTTGTAGGAAGCATGTATGTGTATTGGCATAGTAAGTTTTTACATTTCTGAATCCCCATTGTGGTTGCGTTTGCAGCTGGTCATTTATTTAAAGTAAGTAACCATGAACTTTAATGCATTAACTTATTACATCACCACAAGTGCAGAGTTGGTTTACAGGTGGTGAACATGAGTGTATCTTAACTTTTCTGATTTGTATTCTTTATTTGTTGTTTGCATGGTAAGCAGTAACTAGTGTAGGGAGATGGCAAGAACTGTTTGCTGCAAACCTAATTTCTGAAATTCTTCAGGTGCAGAGTAGTGGTGTATGCTTTCTGAGACTTTACTTTGACTAGTTTGGCAGGTGGAGGGTGATGCTTCGTGAATAGCAGTCCTAGATTAACTCAGTAGACACACTAAAATCAAGC
Source organism: Protopterus annectens (assembly GCF_019279795.1). NCBI lineage: Eukaryota > Metazoa > Chordata > Ceratodontiformes > Protopteridae > Protopterus > Protopterus annectens. The sequence continues at coordinate 260,442,910 of NC_056751.1, read as the reverse complement.
CGAAGGATGCATTTTACTTGACAAAAAAAGCGAGCGCACTTACTTTTTTTTGTCTCTGTGATGTAGTTTATTTTTTTACCTAATAAAAAAAATTAACATTGTTTGACGTTTTAGTGTGGATGTTTTCAAGTACTCTAGGTTTTCATTACTTTTTAATGGTTAGTGATTGCATTAGGTTTGTGGCAGTTTGTTTCTTTAGCTGCCAACTAAAAAATTTCTGCTGTGGTAGTTTACAGACCACTTGTATATATGTTTCTAACTTTAGTAGGTATGTGCCGGTCCATTTAAATTCTTGCCATTTTCCCCAGATCTTAATTGGTGATGCAGTTTTATGATTTGACCGCTTATTTTGTAACAATTACATGCCCTACGGTTGTTAAAATTTCTGCATTCACTGGACTTGGTTCTCTGAAATGTATTTTTTTTTTTTTGTTCAGGTACCTTCTTTGTGGAATCTGCAATGCCGTTTGTATGTCTGTGAATTTTAATGGGCACTCAGATTTTCTCTGCTATGGCAGTGACGTGGGTGATTTGCTGAGCCTACAAATTGCCTTTGTGTGTGAATGTGCGTGTGTGCAGAGATTTGTCAGCAGTTTGCACTCATGCATAATGTCTGACTCAATGATTAGATATGCGGATCAGAGCATATCTGAACAGTTTGTAGAGAATCAGTAGCTCTCATTTAGTATAATGTGACTGCAAAGTTAGTCTAATGTATGTAGAGTTAATAAACGGGTTGAAATAGTTGGGATGACTTTATTTGTGCCTCTTGCACGAACTGTTTCACCCTTTGACCCTTGAATCTCACAAAGTACTGTGTGAGCCATTGTATACGTCACCGAATTGAAGTCTGCTGGTAAACAAGCTGTCCTTGTGTCATTCATGGTATGTGTCCCAGGCTATAACCGTCAAGGATGCAAAACTGTTCTCTGATACCAAAGTAAAACCTATGACCCACAAGTCAAAGTAGGCACCTACACCTCTGATAGCAGACCTGTCCCCAGGGATCTGTCTTGGAATCCCTACTGTCTGGCATCTACTTTGCAGAGGTCCAGGCAAAGACAAAAGGCCTGTTGCTGACCAGGTCTGTGGATGAATGTAAGTTGGGTGCTGTCATTGAGTCATTGACTCCCTAAATGATGTTAACATACTGTATGTGGGTCTAACAGCAACAAATGACTGGCGTCAGTCATAGTCTCAGGTTAAACACACAAAACGGTATCATATCATTTGGCAAAAACATGGCCCCTACTGATTACCACATCAAAGGCAACCCCCCCTAAGCACCCAACCTGTGATGAGAGGCAATGGGTACTCAGTTTGACAACAATCTCATATTTGACCTTCATGTAGCGGCAGTGATCAGAAAAGCCTTTTACTTGCTTCATCTCATAAGTAAATGGATTGTATCCAGAAGAAAGGAGCTCAAGCACTAAGGAAGCCAGGCAGGGGAGGGGTGGAAGTTAGTGGCTGATAGGAGCACTTTTACCATAAGGGGACGAAGGTTGTTTTGCTCACTGCAGGGCCATCACTTACTAGAGATAGAGGTGTACACAGCATATGCAGTACTGTGGCCTAGGGTTGTGTTTGATGCTACAAGTCCATTGCAGCCTTCATGGGTTACAGGCAGGAAGTCATATTCCCAAAGGGGGCAAACTAGCAGGCCTTCCTGTTAGCTACTGGGGAAGGGCTTAGGCTAGAAAAATCCCCAATGACTGCCCAGATGACAGTCATGTTACAAGAAGCTCTTGCGCCAGTGAAGTAGAAAGTGTAGCAAAACTATTGGCAGTGGCTAGAAGGTGGGCAGTTGCCAGGGGTGGGGGGCAAAAAAAGTATACAAAAATAATAAGCAACATATTGGGAGAATTTACCTGATGTTAATGGATACATGTAAACTTCTTAATATAAGCATTTGGTGTCCCTACCTAGATGTTGGCGCTTATGCCTTTCAAGCGGCTCTGAACTTGTGATTTAAGCATCCATGCCAGGTTTCTTTTTTTTTTGTTTTCCCCCTCAAAAAATTCAAGAGGTGGGACCTAGGAGACGTGTATCGAACATTGTGAGTCAATATGGCAATTTAGAATTACTGTAACCCTGGAAATGTTGATGCATTAACAAGGTTCAATTAATTCAGGTTTAAAATTGCGTGCTGTTAACTTGTTGATTTTGTTAGTACTTACATTTTAAGTATATTCCTTTTGTTTACACCTGTATGTTGCACATAAATTTGACACTTGTACAAATGTTTTTATATACCTTTTATTCTTAATGTTAAAAGAATGATGTATGTTGGTTAATATTGGTACATAGCTTTTTGATGTAATGTGTTACAGACATGAGGAATATTTTATTGGCACATTAGTTTTTCATGTGTTTTTAGCGGTTAGCATTGCCGCCTCACAGCAATAGGTTCTCCGGTTCGATCCTCTGCTGGGGTGCCTTCTCTGCGGAGTCTTCATGTCCTCCCTGTGGTTGCGTGGGTTTTCTCCAGGTGCTCCGGTTTCCTCCCACATCCCAAAGACAATGCTGTAGGTGGATTGGGCACTCTAAATTGGCCCTAGGCATAAGTGCGTGCATGTGCCTTCTGTGGAAGATTGGGTGCCGGGCTGGCAACTCGACACTGTAAAACTCCACAGCCAATCTTTAGCGGACAGGTGATCCGCTGTGGTGACCTCCAACTGGGAAAAAGCCAGAAGAAGTTTTTCATGTGTTTTTATGCAAGTTATTTATATATTTTTTATATATATATATATATATATATATATATATATATATATATATATATATATATGCACACACACACAAATATATAAGGCTGTTGCTGTTGTGTCATTGTTCTGATGAAGTCCCCGCTTATTTTGACCAAAAGCACTTGACTACCAATAAATCTGTATGTTATCTAGCTTTCCTGGGTATTTATCTGTTTCTTTATGATGTATGAATTATAGCCTTTAGGCTCGTTGGTGGAACAGGGATTCTTTTTTGGGGGGTTATTTTTTGTTTTTGTTTTTGTTTTTTTTTTTTTGTTTTGTTTTTTCCCTGATTTTGAAATGGATTTTAATATGCATTCCAAGAGGTTCAACACTGAAGCCCATGCTGATAATTCTTTATTTGGGGGGAGGGTTTAACCTCCCCTATTCTTAGAGGGATAACATAAATGCGTGCACATGTATAATACATGCACATGGAGTTCCAGCTTTCTGTTGTCCCATTGTGTCATTTCACATGTGTACAGTACTGTGTTTTTTGTGGTGTTGTATGTTTGTATGATAATTAGCCTCGCAAGTGTGCAGCTCACTGTCCTGTTTTGAAGGCAAGAAACCTTCTGCACTGTGTTCTGCTTAATTGTATATCTAAAACCAATATTAGAGTTTTATTGCACTGGTTGTGGGGTTAATTGAATTTGCTGCATCTCATTTGATCACGGGTGAGTATGTAAGTGTTCATCCATTTTAGTGCTGTTGACTTGTTTTATCATTCGAGCTACACATTTTAAAAGGGGTTGTTTTTTGCATTGTCTGAAAATTATTAAAGTGAATGTGTGATCTGTGAGTCTGTGTGTGTTTCTTTGTCTTTGTGTGCGTTTTGGCGATTTCTTTTCTATAGACGTGGTTTGCATTTTGGAGGTAACGTATGATAGCAACAACTGCATTGTTGACAGTCATGATAAAATTAATGGGTATATCATGCATGCAGATGTCAGGATTATTTGTGAAATAAAGTAGTTGCCTACTTTTGATGATTGTAAGGGTAAACTTATTCCATAGTCTTGGCTAAATGTAAAATGTGACAGGTCAGTTTCCAACACCAGGTCAGGAAACTGTCTCCTGGCTGTTGCATTCCAGGCATATCCTTTCAAATAGAATGAGATAAGACCTTAACTTATAGGTCAGGCAGAGGTTACCTCTAAGAAATGGTCTATAGTGTCAGTTCCAAAAAGATTTCTGAAAGTACTTTTGTAGTGTTTTCTTTTTTTTTCTAGTAAGATTTAATATGCTTTTGAGTTGTTTAGATGGTGGTTCAAGTACTAGTAGTCAGATCAGTGGGGTGTAAAGTGGTACAGTTGTCTCCTTGAAGTAACCAGACAGACCCTTTATGATTAGATGTGCTATAGACTCTACTTTCCTTACTTTGGTAAGTGCATACTGGTTAAAGTTTAAATTACTGTCTGTTGTATGTACCAATATATTTAACAATGCCTACCCTGGGGATAAAAGAGCTGACCTAAGCCGCTCACTCCCACCTCTTGACTGTCTGGCTTCCACAATGCTTGAGACGCTAATAGATCTTGGGTCATCTGGGTCATAGTCAGGGCTTCATCCCTCAGTGCTGTGAAGCTGGACCCCTTACATATGTAAAGTCTACTGGATTACATTGAAGTATTGAAGGAGTTATTGCATTTTTTCCAGCTTATATGCAGTGGATCTTCCTTCTCCATTGATTTCATTACAGAATGTTTTTAATTTGATGGTGCTTCATCATCATTGAACAGTTTTACATTAAGCTGCATCCTGGGGTACATACAATAAAAGATGAGAAAGTACAACTTGTTTCCCTGCTTCAGTTCAGTGATGTACACAGAGGGATACACTTTCTTTGTCAAGACCGAAGGGTCAAACATTTCTTGCAACGGGTACTACATAAAATCAAGTTAGCACAACTGTCTGAGGCACCTTAACTAATTCTCCATATGTCAGAATTCATTCATGGTCTGAGTATTCCAAAACAAAAACATTGATTCTCTTTAAGCTGCCCAAATATGCTCTGATCTCCATACTTAAACCGTTATTAAGTTAAGACAGTCGCGCGCACATGCCTGCGCACATGCACGCACACGCTCATTATCTTAGTCCTTGGCAAAACCTAAGGGGAAAACATTTTTTTGGTGATGGGCACATATAATCAAGTTAGCACAATTATCTGAACCTCATTTACTAATGCTATATGTGTTGCAATTGATTTGTGATCAGGCTGTCCCAAAACAAGAACTATATATTATCTGTAAACAGTCCAGATATTTTCTGAACTCATACTTTAGCATTATTGGGTTAGCCATCGTTTATCAGACAGAGCAATGTTGGTTAATTAGCATAAAATATTAATCTTATTAAATCCAGTTTAACAGCTGGCTGCAGTGGTAGTTTTTTTTTTCTTGCAAGGTGTTTTGTAGGGCTTTTTCTACCCCACAGAAGTCATTTAGGATCTATCCTTGGACTATTTCTGTATTTTGGGAGTTGCATGAAGGCAGTGACTTTTGTCTTGCAAGCACAGATATAATTGCTCTTTCTTACTGGGTTTGTGAAAATAGAGAGAATTTCCTAGCACGTATGAGGGAGTAGCTGTCAGATAAATAGTTCCCTTACACCAGTTAGTTTCCCAGTGCCCACCTGTATACCTAGTAAGGAAAGTCAGTTGTTGATGTGGGTACTTATAGCTGTTTTTGTTGCTAACCAAAGTTGAAAATGCACACAAACTGGTCAGATTCGAGACTTATAGGAGATGGGTGGCTGCATGTTCCAAGCTGAACGATATCTAAAACATTATGTAGATATGCTCTACACTTCTGGTCACCTATTCTGGATGATCCTGAAAATCAGTGACCTCTGAAATGGCAAGTTGCAGAACATTTTTTTTTCTTTTGAAGGGAAAAATGACAGGCTTCCTGTTTACACCAGTTCACCTTACTCTTGTTTCAGATGCAGAGTAGTTTATACAAAATAATTAAGAATTTGTGTAAACATGTCATATGGTTTATATACCCCTTCCCTTAGCTCTTTCTGTCCTACTGATGCTCTTAGTGTTTCACTATTGCAGTCATCACATTTGGGTTATCCCTGCCAGGGTAGTCCTCACTCGGCTCGAATACCAGAGGCTTATTATTTCTGCATCAGTTGCTGTCGCTTCAGGACTGACGTCAGGTCGTCAGTAGTATAAAGTAAGGCACCAGATGCCTTTACATCAGTCTTTCTTGCCGAGGAGCCCAAAGCAGAAGCAGTTTGCAAGAGTGCCGGTTGGCCGCTACCTGAGTTTTCATTTTCCGAATTGAAGCCGAAGTCTTCTAAAGCTAAGTACCCCATTGGGGATCCTTTTATCTGAAGTAGTTAACTTCATTTTTTCTGCAACCTGTGGGTATACGGATCCGTATCGGATCCGAGCTGGCAACTTTCTTTTAGCATCTGCTGCAAGCTCCGAGCTCCTCCCCTTGCCTATAATGCCCTACCATCTCCTATCTTCCCCCAGATCTCGTTTGCTGCGCCAGTAGTGTGCATCGTGGTCTTCTTTGCTCTGAGCTAGAAAAGGGATAGTAAGTGGAAACTTTTGATTTATAGCTAGTGTGCTTGTGTAGGATTACCCTTCCTTCCCTTCTGTAGTAACGCGTTGGTCGTTAGTGTAAAAAAAAGGTATTTTTTTTTTGTAGTAGAATAGTACTCTGGCCTGCCCTTCCCCTACCTATGTGTGTGTGATTTTTGTTGGGAAGGTAGAACTTTTACCTTTGAGTGCAGGATTATGGCTGATCAGCCAAAGCCTGTGTTCAAAAAGTGTACAGAGTGTGGCCATAAGCTTTCCCCTGCTGATGGTCACTCTGTGTGTGATATGTCTTGGAGTGGCACATTTATCCACCCAGTGTGCTATCTGTTCAGGCTTCAACCCCAGGGCCCGTAGGGATCGCAAGGCCAAGCTAGTTACCAAAGGCCTTCTTCCCGTTGCCATGCTGGATTCTGCCTCGGCTGCTAGTGCACCTCCCCAGACAGGGACTCAAACCTCCCTCTTCATCTGGCGATGGGTCCTCTAAGGACAGATCTTCAGTCAGCGAGTCTGACAAAAATAAAGAAAAAGAGAAGGAAAAGGAAAGACGCAGAGAAGAAAGGGAGAAAAAGAAAGGCAGGCATTGCAAGAGATCACCAGATAGGGAGCTCTTTCTCAGCCCTCCATCCAAGACCATGAGGCCTGTTTCTCCTCGGCTCCGGTCACCACGTTTCTCACCGGAGCTGTTGGAACATTTGGACCCGAAGCCCTCCACCCCTCTGCGCAGACCAGCCAGATCAGAGTTTGTGGCCTCTTCGAGGTAGACTCTGAGCCTATCGGACATGGATATGAACAGGATGATGTGGAGATTTCTTCACACCCAAATTCAGATGGGGGGAGTCTTGCCAGGTCCCTCTCCCTCTGGAGGGGCGACCTCCATGCCGCCCCATCTCTCCTTCCCCGATCCATGCTTCGGGGCTTTTGGATCGGAGGTTCTTTGGAGCTGGTAGCTCGGCACCAACAGTTCTTCCAACCTCGACTTCAGCTGTTACCTTGAGTTCCTCAGATCCGACTTGCTTGTATCAGAGTGACTCTCGGAGCCGCGGACAGGGAGTCGGACCCGGGGGAATGGATTCTTCGGCTCAGACGCTTTCGGACCCGACCCGTTTCCTCGGACCTCAGGCTACCCTGTCTTCGGCTCCGGTCCCCGCTTTGTATCTGGGGAGGACTTCTCCTTTGGCCTTCGAAGTGGTGGAGAGGGTTCTCTCCCAGGGATTGAGACCCCAGCCCATTTTCTCAGATACCACCCAGGCCCCCCTGGATTTGGCGACGACTCCCTTCATCCTGTCTCAGGGACAGCCCATGCCAGAGGATCCCCAGGTCATTTTCCCCGAGGAAACCCATGCGGCTCATGGATCCCCTTCTGAAAGTCCCACTGACTTAGATGAAGGAGAAGGTTCCCCCAGGTCACCTCCCGAAGACATCTCCTTCGGAGAAATTATGGAAATCCTCCGCCAGAGGGGAGGTTGGTCAGCCCCAAAATCTTCTGGGGATGAGTCAGTGTTCCTGGAGGCCTTTGGCACGGGCCCATCTACTTCCTGGGTGTCCCCACCAGCAGACTCCTTGGTGGACCTCATCACCACGAGGGCATGGAAGGAGCCCGACACCATAGAGCCCATCCCCAAATGTCCTGACAAGGTCTTATCTCCTCCTTCGGATAGACAACCCTGGTCGAAAGGAGCCCCAGTTGATGCTATGTTGGTCGCAGCAGCCACAAAGAAGGAACTAGCACAGGAGAGTTCCTTAGTCCACCCTCCAGACAAGGAGTCCAGGCGGTGGATAGGTTTGGGAAGCGCGTATACTCTTTGGCGACCTTTTCTATCCGTGCGCTGAATTATTTGGCACGTGATTCGACTTCAGTGAGACCTTGCTTCAGAATTCGCTGAGTCACCCCCCCCCCCCCGAGTCTTTATCACCGCAGGACAAACAGCTGTTCTCTGTGAAAATGTCTACTCTGAAGTCAGTCTCAAATACATCTATGCGGCTGCTTTCCCATGCCATGGAAGGAGCAGCTAGAGCGGCTGGGACAGGCATAGCCATGAGGCGTCATGCCTGGCTCAGATTGTGTCAGTGTGCGGACCATTTCAAGGCGTCGTTTATCAACGCTCCCTACGACGGCTCTTCCCTCTCTAGAAAGACAGTACGTGATGCACTGGTCCAGAGCGAAAAGGGCGGGAAGACTTTGTCTGCCGTCTGAGTCCGCTTCTGTAACCCTCAGCGGTCCTTCTCTAGGAATCAGAAGGCAGAAGATAATGTGGTTACGAAAATCTCAGTTTTCCCAGGATTCTCAGGACAGCTATCCCCCAGAGGCAGAGGGGGACAAGATCAACGCCAACCCAGAGGTAGAGGGGGTCCCAGGAATTTCGGGTCTAGGGAACCCTTTTCTGATAGACCCAGTCAGCAGCCCTGAGGGGTTGCCCGACTGTCCTACTCTGGAGGCAGTCAGGGGACAATTGTCCTTACACCCAGTGGCAGTCAGGGGACAATTGTCCTTACACCCAGTGGCATGGGAGTCCATTACGACAGATCGCTGGGCTCTTCAGATAATATCCAGAGGTTACTCTCTTCCTTTCATTACCCCTCCAAACATTACAAAACACCTCCCGGATGTTCCACCCGCTCACAGGGAGGCCGCAGCTCTAGAGGTTTCAAAGCCGCTTCTCAAACGAGCCATCGAAAAGGTCCCCCCCGATTAGGCATCTACTCAAGGTTCTTTTTGGTGCCAAAAAAGACGGGGGACCTCAGGCCCATTCTAGACCTGTCAACATTAAACCTGTCGGTAGCAAAACAGAAATTCTGGATGGTTACTCTACAGTCCATTCTACCTTATCTCAGAGAGTGCGACTGGATGTACTCATTAGATCTTCAGGATGCTTACTACCCCATCAAAATACACAGAAGCTCCAGGAGGTTTCTGCGCTTCCGGCTGGGAGACAGTCACTTTCAGTTCAGGGTCCTACCCTTTGGTCTCACCACAGCTCCCAGGGTGTTCACCAAGGTAATGGCAGTTGTAGCGGCCCACCTGAGGCTTCAGGGTATCCAGGTGTTTCCTTACCTGGACGACTGGCTCTTCGCTGCGCACAAGCATCACTTGTGTCTGGCCCGAGATTCCTTCATTCGGTTAGCAGACCTACTGGGAATTGCAGTCAATGTTCACAAATCCCTTTTGCAACCAGTACAAATTCTAGACTTCATTGTGCCATGGTTAGACACTTTGCAGATGAAGGTATTCCTAACTCCAGACAGGATTCTACATCTCAGGGGCCACATCGCTCAGATAGCGAACTCCCAGTCTTCAAAGGCGAGCGAGGTTCTCCGGGCTCTGGGCTCCATGGCTGCCTCCATATCTATTCTCCTGTATGCACGCCTTCACATGCGGGTTCTTCTCCCGTATGCACGCCTTCACATGCGGGTTCTTCAGTGGACTCTGGCTGTCCAGTGGTTCTGGCTAGACCTACCCATGGAATTTCCGATCAAGATCAGTCACGTCTGCAGGACATCTCTTCTTTGGTGGTTAACTTCACCGGAGATATCAACAGGGCGCTTGCTGACTATGGTGCAAAGTGATCCTCATTGTCCCGTTCTGGCCTCGTCAGTTTTGGTTCCCCTTCCTTTGGTCTCGTTTATTAGCTCCCCCGTGGGTTCTGGATCCCTGCCCGGATCTAATTTCCCATCCGTCGGGGACATGTCCACCTGATCTGGGCAGCCTCAAGCTAACAGCTTGGTTGCTCCAGTTCTGTTATTTGCCAGGACTCCCGGTCTTTCATCCCAGGTCAAATCGATTCTAGTGGCCTCTCTTAAAGACTCCACCAGAAAACTGTATTGCAGTAAATGGAAGCGCTTTTCCATTTGGGTTTCACAGAGAGACATAGATCCCTTTACAGCTCCTTTTCCAGCGGTGTTGGACTTCCTGTCTGGTATCTTTCAGCAAGGAGCTAGTTCCTCTACAGTGAAAGTACAATTGGCAGCCATTTCCAGTTTTCACATTTGCGAAGACAACATGGCCTTAGCCTCCTCTAGGCTGTGTAAAGTTTTTCTTAAAGGTACTTTTCTGCTACGGCCCCCTGTCAAGGATTCTGTACCTCCTTGAGACCTTTTGTTTTACAGGCATTGGTAGCCCCTCCTTTTGAACCCGCAGCTTCGGTGGACTTAGTCGCCATCACTTCGGCTAGGAGGGTTTCTGAGCTTCAAGCTGTGCCTGCCATGCCTCCGTATTTGGTCTTCCATAAGGATAGGGTTTCCCTTTGTACTAACCCTTCCTTCTTACCTAAAGTGGCATCTGAAGCAAACATAAACCAGTCCATTAATCTGTTTTCTTTCCCAACTTTCAAAATAAAGGTGAATACAAACTCCATTTGTTGGATGTTCATAGACCACTTCATTTTTATCTTCATAGAACGAAGTCTTTCCGCACGACCAACCATTTGTTTCCTTTTCCAAAGCATTTATGGTAAAAGCAATTTCTGAAGTTTCTTTAGCCAGATGGATCACTCTTTGCATTTCACATGCTTACAAAACAAAAGGTTTATCACCTCCTGGTGTAGTTAAGGCTCACTCTGCCAGGTCCATGGCGACTTCTGCTGCTTTTTGGTCCAGGGTTCCTTTGGACGATATTTGCGCAGCAGCTACATGGGCCAATTCACATACCTTCATTTGCCATTACAAATTGGATCTGATTTCAAGAGGTAGAGCATCCTTTGGCCCTGCGATGCTCAGGAATATCCTTCCATAAGGGCCTCCAAGGATCGGAGTAGCTGGGGACTCTGTCCCACAGGTTGCAGATAAAATTAAGTTAACTACTTCAGATAAAGAAGTTATGTACTCACCATAATGTTCCATCTGAGTAGTTATACTTCATTTTTCATTCCCTCCTTCCATCCCCCGGACCTTATCCTGTTTTCAGGTTGGTTATTGGGTTGAGTTGCATATATATTGTTAGTTGCAGCAAACTCTATCTGAGAGAATATAGGAGATGGTAGGGCATTATGGGTAAGGGGAGAAGCTCGGAGCTTGGAGCAGATGCTAGAAAAAAGTTGCCGGCTTGGATCCGATATATAAGCCCAGACCACAACGTCCCTCACTGCCGTTTTTGTGCTGTACGTCGTCGGGCCCTTATTGTAGCTAGATATTTTCGCTCTGTCCTTGAATTCAATAAGCCATCCTACTGCAAATCTTCCGAAAAAATGTAAGGATAAAGACAGAGACCGCACAGGTCCAAACCTTCCAACGACACTTCCGTTAAGGTAGTAATCGGTTCTCCGGTCCTCAGTGGGGCACTTTCACAGCCCCTAATGCCCGCTTCTGTGGATTCGCAGGCTGCTACTGGGACCCTTTTTGAGTCTGGTATGCCACAAAAATCAACGACTAAGGATCTTGCGGATGTCTCTACCTTGGATGGGTCTGGAGCTGCTGAGCAGGCCCAGCTTCCGAAGGAACTATTTTGCACTACCGTTTCTTGACACCAACTTCTACCGCATCTACCGTTCTTCGAAAACCTACAGAGTTTCTAAGGCCTAGGGTACGAACCACACCCAAGAGACCGATGACCCAATCTCAGGCACCTGCTTCCTTGCCTCTGTCTCAAATGCTTAAAATGGCGGAAGACCTTCTAGCATTATAAGGGGAGCATTAATCAAGGGAAGCCAAGCTACCCCTTCCAAAAGAAAGAGATTTGTCCCCAGTAGTTTATTTGAACAGGAGTCCGATGACTCTGATGCGTCTAAATATGAAGACATGCAACCCCTCTCTGCTTATGAGGATTCTGATGCAGAGGAATCAATTCATTCAGCCTCTCCACCCGAGGACTTTTCCTTTGGGGAAACCCTACATACTTTAAGGGAGCATTTCCAATGGGAATGTCAAGACTACCCTCAGTCTAAAAAGAGACTCTGGGAATTCTTAGATCTTCCACAGCATAGACCCTTGGGCCTTCCTCTTGTCCTGGATGTTGTGGATTGTTTTCATGGAATCCAGTTTGACACCCTCCCTCCTGCTCCCAGGAAACCTGACAGGTATTATGGAGTCCCTGACTCGCACAAATTTATTTTCAAAAATCCTACTGCTGACCCTAAGGTTATTTCTCAAGGGTCTAAAGGAATGAAAGCAACTTCTATTAAGAATCCCACCCCCTCAGATAGGGATTCCTGAGCATTAGACAGATGAGGTAAAAAAATGTATACACCTCTGCTACTCTTACTATTAGACCCCTAAATTGTCAGTTCCATATGCTAAAATTTCAGCAACACACCATGGAACTCATCAAAGAAAAAATATCATCTTTTCCTGTTTGTGCAGAAAATAGAGGTAAAAAAGTGTACACCTCTGCTACTCTTACTATTAGACCCTTAAATTGTCAGTTCCATATGCTAAAATTTCAGCAACACACCATGGAACTCATCAAAGAAAAAATATCATCTTTTCCTGTTTGTGCAGAAAATAGAGTTAAGAGTTAATGCATTCTGCAAGTCAAGTAACTAAGCACACCTTACACTGTGGTTTTGACCTCCTAGAAGCATCTTGTAGGGCAGTAGTCACTGGTTTTGTCCTTAGAAGACATGCTTTGCTTAAGGGACAGCCATTGCCGGACCATGTCAAATCCAAATTATTGGATGCACCCTTGCACAAACACAACTTATTTGGCACCAAGGCAGATGAGGTCTTAAAAAAGATGGAAGAAAAAGAAAATCTATGCAGACAGTTAAGGATTTCCTGCAGGTTCATCCACCCAGGTTCAGTAGGCATTGACCCTCCAAGCACTGGTCCTTTCTTGCCCCCACAAGGTCAGTTCAGCCCAGACCCCGGGGAGGCAGAACCCCCAGACAACAGCCACAGGGAATGCAGAGATCAAAGCAATGGAGTTCCTCCACTTCAAAACCAGGGAGTGCTAAGCCACCCCCTCATGGTAAGAACTCACAATGACTCTCCACTTCCACCCCCTCTCTCTGCCCACCTGCACTTGCACCTAGGAGGAAAACTGTCCTCCTACGCAAACACCTGGGCCACCATTACCAATGAATGCTGGGTCCTCAACAGTGTCCCAGGGATACAAATTTTCTTTCCACATGCTACCAACCCCAAAAGGGTTTCCTAGATCTTCCTCCAAACCAGTGGACAGAGGCCAAAAAACAAGTCCTTTCGCTGCTCTCTGAGGGCAATAGAGCACGTTCCTGCAGAACAAGTAGGCCAAGGTTTCTACTGCAGGCTCTTCCTGGTACCCAGAAAAGAGGGCACCTGGCACCCCATCCTCTGTCTATCCATTCTAAACATTTTCCTGGTGATACCAAAATTCAAAATGCTCACCCTCTAGCAACTACTGCCTATGCTCCCCAAGAATGCTTGGTTAGCCACCCTAGACCTAAAAGAGGTCTACCTTCACATCCAGTAAGGGAATCATGCAGGAAATATCTACGTTTCAGGGCAGGATCTCTGCACTTTCAATTCTCTTTGCTTCCCTTTGGCTTATCCACTGCTCCCAGCGTTTTCACAAAATGTCTGGCTCCCACTATTGCTTTTTGCAGACAAAGAAATATTCGAATTTACCCATACTTAGACGACTGCCTAATTCAGGCAGACAGGAAAAGCTGCTCAAGCACCTGGCTTTTGTAAAGGCCCTACTGACCTCCCTAGGGTACACTATCAATGAAAAGAAATCCAAACTAGTACCCGCCCAAACGATTATATTCCTAGTGGCAAGCCTGGACACAGCATCCCAGATGCCATTCCTTACTCCAGAAAAACAAACTTATCTGACAGCTTATTTCTCTGACAGCTTATTTCTCTCAACTAGCCACCAGACCCCAGTTATCCGCAAGGAAAATCCTGCAAGCTCTGGGGTTCATGGCCTCCTGGATTCTCCTCATTCCATATGCCAGACTGCATATGAGGAAACTTCAGTGGTACCTAAGAAGCCTTTGGTGTAAACATTGTCAAGACCTGGAAACTCTCATACCTGTGATACCTTGCATAAGGAAAGATTTTCTATGGTTGGCAGCAGCAGCAGCATGCAACCACAACAAGGGACTTCCTTCTCACCACCCACGCTGCCCAGACCCTCACCACAGGCACATCAAACTATGCCTGGAATGCACACCTTGATGACAGATGCATACAGGGCCATTGGAGCCCACATCAAATACATCTGCACATCAACCAAAAAGAGATGTTAGCTGTTCAGCACGCATTGACAGCTTTCAGGCCCCTTCTCTCCCCAGGGGCTCTACTGATCAAAACAGACAACACCATTGTGATGTGGTATATCAGCAAGCAGGGAGGGACTCGCTCCTACCCACTATGCAGGCTCGCCATGACCCTTTGGCACACAGCCTCAGCCATGCAACTACACCTTTTAGCACAATTCCTTCCAGGCTCTCTAAACTCTCTGGAAGACATCTTAAGCAAAAACCTTCTGGACCCACACGAGGGGCAGCTATACCAAAAACCTTCACCCCAATAACTCAGAAATGGGGCACCCTGAAGGTCGACCTCTTTGCTTCCCACTCCAGCCATCAGCTCAGCAGGTTCTGCACCAGGTAGCCTCACTGCAGGGCCTGGAAAGTGGATGCCCTATCCTTCCAGTGGATCAACCTCTCAGTCTATATTCCCCCCCCCCCCACCTCTCACTTCCAGGGTACTGCTCAAAATAAGGGAGGAAAAACCAAGGACAATCCTAATTGCTCCAGACTGACCTTATCGGTACTGATACCCATTGCTGTGCAGCCTGTCCCCTCTGCCACCATGGCATCTCACTCGGATCCTAACCCTCCTGACCCAGAGGGAAAGAAAATTCATGCATCCCCAATTGTTGATGCTCAGTTTGGCAGCCTGGCTAATTCCCTGACCAGTGAGAAAGCTGCCAGTTTCAGTATACAGGTTCTAGATGTTGTACATGAGGCCAGACGCCCTAGCACTAGAAAGTCTTATACTGACATATGGAAAAGGTTCTGCACCTAGATCCAGGCTAAGGGAGCCGATACGACACAGCCCATCCTACCTCTCATCCCGGATTACCTAGCTGACCTACTACACAGTGGTCTCTCCTTTTCCTGAATTAAAATTCATGCCTCTGCTATCTCTGTTCATTTCAACATTGAGCAACCACTTTTCTCCCCCCTGTCATCAAACAGTTCCTAAGAGGGGCTAGCAACATGAGGCCACCCAGAAGAGCACCTTACCCCAGCTTGGGATCTAAACTTTGTGTTGGAAAAGCTCACTCTACCCCCCTTTGAACCAGCAGCTTCAGCAGAGTTGAAGTTTCTCTTCTGGAAGACAGCCCTGCTTCTGGCCATCATTTCAGCCAGAAGATTAGCTGAGCTACAAGCACTCATGGCTGTAGAGCCCTTTATTATCTTCCATGCTGACAAGGGTGTCCCTCAGGACTAACCCATCCTTCATGCCAAAAGTGATGTCCAGTGTGGCTCTCAGTCATTCCATTCATTTGCCCACCCTTTTCCCTAACCCGCAAAAACAAGGGAGAAAGGATACCACACTCTAGATGTGCACAGACCACTCAGATTCTATCTAGACAGGACTAAATCATTCAGAAAGACTGATCACTTGTTAGTCAGCTTTGCTGCAGGAGCAGAGGGCAAAGCCCTATCCAAGTAAACTATTTCCAAATGGATGGCACACTGCATCCATTTCTGCTACAAGCAACATGGGAAACCTCCCCCTAAGGGGGTCAGGCTTCAACATGGACATCTGTTCACACCTTCACCAAGCATTACCACCTGCCTATCTTTTCCAAATCCAGGGCAGGCTTTGCCACTGCAGTCTTGCAGGGCATCCTAGCCAGCCCCTAGTCTTATTGACTGCCTCCACCCTTTTCCTTAGCTTTGGGAATCAACCCAAATGTGATGACTGCAACAGTGAAACACTAAGAACATAGTACAGTTGTGTACATTTACCATAAATGTAAATGGTTAAGTGTATTCACTGTTGCAGTCCTGGTTTCCCTCCCTGCATCCCCCTTTTCTCCCTCTCTCTCTCTCTCTCTCTCCATCTCTCCCTCCATCTCTCCCTCCATCTCTCCCTCTATCTATCTATCTATCTCTCTCTCTCTCTCTCTCTCTCTCTCTCTCTCTCTGTCTCTCCTTACAAGGAACATTTTGCTTTTTACTTTCTACTGGTGAGGTTCTTCCACCATATACTGGTTCCCACTTGGGGGCTCCTGACAGTTGGGGCATCTACTGGTGGGGTTCTTCCACCATATACTGGTTCCCACTTGGGGGCTCCTGACAGTTGGGGCAAGAAAAACTGATGTAATGGCGTGGGCTGCCTTACTTTATACTACTGGTGACCTGACGTCAGTCCTGAAGTGACAGCAACCGATGCAGAAATACTAAGCCTCTGGTATTCTGGCTGACTGAGGGCTACCCTGGCAGGGATAACCCAAATCTGATGGCTGCAACAGTGAATACACTCTAACATCTACATTTATGGTAAATGTACACAACTGTACTTTTTTCCATCTGTTTACTTGCTAATGGTTAAAATGCTAGAATTATGGTTTGTGGCTCACAGGTAAGTGACACATCATTTGGCATGTAGTTGTCCTATCGGTTATTTAAAGGTGAAGTGCTCTAGTGATCTATACCTTGCAGATAAACTTTTAAAAATATGCTTTTGCTTTTTCCTTTCTGTTTATGTTCTGTCATGTGGACTTAGTAGAAATGTAAGCATTAATAATACGCAGGTATCCATAGTTAGCAGTGAGATTTGTTTTAATTTTTTTGAAATTATTAGCATTAAATGTTCCTGATGCACCGGCCTGTAATATTTCTAACTGCAGAATTGATTGTATGTATTTTACTCCAGTTTTTATATAAACTAATGGGGAATTTAAAAAGTTTGTCATAATTTCAGTGCAGTATTACTGTTGGTGAGTTCTCAGATTATTATGTACTCATGGCTGACCACATTGTTTTTCATTTATTTACTTGCTCTTTTATGTACTGTTCATATTCAGGTTGTTATATTTCCAGTTTACTGCAAAAATCTTTCGATAACCACTTAGCATTTTTGATTAAAGGAGTTTTTGTGTAATTTTTTAGGTAACATTTGCTTTGTTGGTAGTACTTGTCCTGATAATTGTCTAGTAATATTTTACAACATACTGACAATCCTGGGCATTCTTAATCATTAAATTAATTCATTTACATTAAGATCCCATGTTTGCCTGAGTAATCAGGATGTTGACTCAGTATTTCTTTAGCAGTTTTAAGAGTTAAGTTGCATGTAACTTTTGAAAATCCGTTCTGAATTATTTCAGCTATTTACTTCAAATATAAATATCATAAATTTCTGTGCTCATTATGTATGCCTACCGTGATTTCTTTTCTTTCCTGATTATAAATTTCTCATTGTATATACAGCTGTTAAGTTATAAAAGTACTTCATGTGGATTTCATTGCTTTTGTGTACATGTTGGGGAACTAACTTTGTTATAAAGTGATTCATAAACCAAATTCCCTGGTCTAATCCTACAGCACAAGGTGTTTAGTGTGTCATACAGACCAAACCTCATATTTTATTTTATTTCATTTTTTTTTTGCATTTAAGAGAAGTTCATGGGTGAAGCCAGGAGTTTTCAAAATTGTACACAAACGAGACATATATTGTACTCCTCACCAAAAAAGTATACACTTAGATTGCAGTATACAGAAACCTATCCCCCCCACTCTCCGTAAAAGGTGTCATGTAACAGCCTTACAGAGTGTACTTCATCCTGAGAAGCATTAGCTTTTTGGTTGTGATGCACTGACTCCTTACACACATCACGTACACACTTTTGGCTGCAGTGTTCTGTGCAACAAAGATCTGTAAGGACAGTTGGCTGACTTGAAATGCAGCGCAATTCTTTGACAAACCTTTGTATCGCCATAGCCGCTGGAAGTTGTTAAAGACTTGGGGGGGGGGGGCAGGAGGCAGGAGCACTTAGTGAACTAAAAAGGGTAATTTTTTTATAACTATTTGATACCACAACATAGGTTCACTTGGAGGACATTTTAAGCTTAGTCAGTTCCCTTTTGGTGCTTGAATTAACATTTTCTGATTGGTCTTAGCTGTCCCCATGGCTGATAACTGTATATTAGTCCTAATGAGAACTGTGATCATACCCTAGATAATTTGAGGGGGCCATGTAAGGGATGCAGCATTTAGGAACTGCCTCTATCCATTAGTGGCATGAGGGGAAATCCTGGAGTACATTTTCTATTACCCATCCTTAGATCCAAGTTGTATTTGAATATGGATGGATGAGCTTTACTTTATTTTTATGGATAGTCTGTTCCGGAACAGTGGTAGCCTCTATGATATATATCATCTCTCCACAACATTCAATTTAGATACCTGGACTGAGTATTTCTGATGCCATTTGACTTGCTGATGTTCAGTAGGTCCATCTGTATTATGTCGGAGGAAGCTTTGTATGCTAGACACGCCACCTCTAAGCACTCTGTGGGATACTGAGTATAATAATAAATCTTTGATGTGGTCCACGCAAGACCTATTGTTTAGGACTTGTATCCTTTTAGTAAAGTATCTCTGAAGATATTCCAGTTGTTGCATGGGGCTGGACAGATGCATGCCAAAGTGGGCATTAATGAGAGCTATGTAAAGGAGGACAACAACATCTCTAGATCTATTCACAATCAATTTGTTTATAAGCTGTGCAATATAGAAAGGCTTTCTTATGACTGGGCACACGTTGGACAAAAGTTAGATCACTGTACACACAAGTTCCCAAATGCCAAACAATTGGATCAGTTCTCAGAGGCATTGTCATGATTTTGACACCAGTTATTATTTGGATTCAGTAACTTCTCCTAGCTTGCAGTCATCTCAAACTTAGCTGGCTAAAGCTCTTTTGTATTTCCTTTTACTTTTGAGATGTATATGCCAAACAGAAAGTCTCCGCATCGAACCCTGGGGGACTCCATTGGTGACTGGTCTCTTCCCCTGTTTTGATCTCATGCATCCTGTGAGCCAAGTTGGCAATGCAGCTGGTGATGTCAGTGTTTGCTCCTACATTATTCATCTTTTGTACTACACCTGAGTAGGGGATTGTGTCAAAAGGCTTGGCCAGGCCAAGGTAATGTGGTGTGAACTGTTTTACCTTCATCCATTGCTTTGGTAACAAGCGTAAAGCTTAAAATTTGCCGATGATTTTGAGCCTTTCACATTTTCCTCTGGGCTGTTTTCAAACACCTTATTAGGCCATGCATACATGTATGCATTCCTTGATTCACCTTCCTGATTGTATTAAATTATATTCCTTGTATAATACAGCACACTTAGAGTGCATTTTAAATTTATGGTCTACTTCCACACACGACTGCATTTTAAATTTATTGTTTGAACATTTTTCCAGTCGGCAATGAAGCAAAATGCATGCACCAATAATGACAAAACTGCCCTATTCAGAGCATTTCCATGAGAACAGTCTACTTCTAAACACAATATATAAATACATAATAAAACTAGTGTAAGCCATAGGCATGTTGCACAGCTTCTTTAACTTATTTTCAATTGGGTGGGGGGGGGGGGCAAAAACCAGGGACACATTTTAAACATTGCTTGTATAATTTTGGAAAGTTGCTTGCATAAAATGTTGTGGTACGACCATGCATTCCACTGCCAAGTCTTGAACCCAGTGCACTACAGTCAGTGCAATATACCACTAAGCTAAACCAGCAGTTTCTTGAAAAACAGGAGGACAAACTTAAATGGCTGTCATATCATTTAGTGAATTCAATTCTCACTTCTCACCATAGCTCTCAACTTCTTAGCACAAAAATGCATAACAAAGCCAATAATGGGGGGGATACAGCCCCAAAATAGGGACACATTTCAAATACTGATTTTATAACCTTAGAGAATTGATAGAATAAAAGGTTTTGTTTTACCACTCCTGAAAACCAGTGGAACAGAACATAAATGTGAGGCATAAATTCACAAGTGATGGTGGCTAGGGACTAAGTCCTTGGGTGTGGCACTGATGTTAAAATATGTTGAAACTGAACAGAGGGGATGCACATTACACTGAACAGACAGCTAAATGGATACAGTAGTTTGACACTGTACAACTAAACAAATAAAGGTCAAGTTACAGATGTATTCAAATATGATTTCAATAGCACAGCCTCACATTTATTTATTCCTTTGGAGAAAAAGAGTTGTGCTGGAAAACGCACCAAAAACTTTACATTAATGAAAAAATATTGGGCACCTTACCCTGCATTTCATCCATACTAAATACCTTTTAAACCCTTAATCCAAGGTGAGGTCAGGATTTGTGTAGATTTCATAGTTGTCAATTGAGTGATGCAAAGGATGAGAGAGAGAGACAGAAACATTAGTATATATACTTGGAAAGGTCCAAATTCCATAAAATGGGAATTCAGTCAAGCAGTAGGAGCATTAAAGTTACTATTTTGAGTAAATTCTGTGGCTGAAATCTTAACAATATCCATTTGTTAAACAGCTAGGCTTGCTGGGCACACAGTCCCCATTCAGGGATGACACAGGAGCAATATCTTAAGTGACTTGCGTAGTGTTACACAGTAGGCATATGACGGCTAAGGGAATCAAACTCTGTTCCACAGAAGCTACAGATCACTGCCTTAACCCTATGCACTAACTGCTAGAATGCCATCTGATACAGCAAATATTAAAGGGGATCAAAAATGCAAAGAATATTAGTGATGTCATTGTAACGTATGACCGAAATGACAGAGGATAAGAAGTGACTTTGAGGAAAGTGCAGAGTGGGTCGAAAGATCATAGTGTTACTTTAAATAAAGACGAGCACAATTTTACAAGAAAATATAAATCCAAATAACTGAAAAAAATTTCAAGAAATGTCATGTCACAGAGCCCAAGAACATGAAGATACTATATGACATTTCATCAAAGATTTCAGCACAATTGCATTACTAGACTAGAGGACTTTAATGAAAAATGAGGTTCCATGTGTCTAGGAATTAAAACCCAAAAACGGGACATTAGTGTTACAGCAGGATTAATTTCATGTGCAAGAATGTTGCATTTGATAAAATAGTCACATTATAAAAGTGGATACAAGCTCTGTAAGACATGGTTTGACCTCAAAGCCAAATACATGAAAGGTATCAGAAAATCATAATGCATGCAAGTAGATCTCTAGCTAATGCTAAAAAAGAATGCAGTATACTTTGCTGGAAAGATTTTAATTACAAATTACAAACCAGTAGAAACAATATCTAACAGCCCAAAATCAAAG
Source organism: Protopterus annectens (assembly GCF_019279795.1). Lineage (NCBI taxonomy): Eukaryota > Metazoa > Chordata > Ceratodontiformes > Protopteridae > Protopterus > Protopterus annectens. The sequence continues at coordinate 260,421,348 of NC_056751.1, read as the reverse complement.
CCTTGCCTTATACCATACAGAGGGTCCTTAAAACTTCATCCAGTTCAGTTATTCACTTAACTGTGTAATTAAGGAAAAGACAAGGCAATATTGCTGATAATTTGTTCAGGCATTCTCAGCGTTTTACCGAGACTGGTGAAAGACATCCTCATGCTACCAACTTACCGATGAATACATGAACACAATTGCTCAGTATGTTGTTCAAGTGTCAGTGATGCAAGGCATGCAGATTGCAGCAAACGAGATGCATCTTGCAAAGGGTGAATCAGTCCTGTACTAATGATAACTTGATGCCAAATTACAAACAGCTAAATAAACCATCCGTTTCTGTTCCCGCTCGCAAACCCAGAAATACGTGCAACGTCAGCAGATAATCGGGACAGTTGGGAGGTTGGATGATCTGCAAAAGTGGGGGGGGGCTCCCCTCCCCCCTCGCTCTATGGTTCCGGCGCCCATGTGTATTGCATCATCATAACTTGTCCCACAGTGTTCTTCTAGTACCAATGGTAATGGTCAGCATCCCTCTGTGCTACATCCATGGACAGTCAGAGATCAATTCACACAATGCTATTATGCAGCACTGCGCATCAGTTCCACAATGTGGCAGCCAAACCCCAGAGTCCTGTTCATATCGGTAACAACTATTCGCTGCACTCAGACTAGCCTGGTCAGCACAAAAAGTGTTCTTAAACTGGAACCCAGCCAGATTTAATTAGCATAACAAACTGCCCATTTTATATTTCATTAATTACAAAATTCAAGCTGGCCGTGTAAAAACAGCATACTTTTACAACCTACTACAGCTGCAGTAACAACACACTATAAAACAGTGTTTAGTTTACATTTTAGTAGTTAAAGCAATGACCAAAGGCTTGCAAACTGTAAGCAAAGTAAGCAATTTTTTCAGTCTAAATGAATGCAGTCGCAGCATTATTCCGTTTGTAAATAACAAGAATAAAGTGCTGCTGTTGCAAGGTGTTGGCCTACATGGTAGTCTGGTTTACAGTGGCTCGCCTAAACTGGTTGCAACAAGTACAACCATAGCAATTTCCTTACATAGCAGTTGTATACTACTTTACATACCACAAGAGAGATCCGAACAGCCTCACAGGACTAGACTGCTTACAGTGAATGGTGTTTTGGTGGAGGTTCAGATCCTTGGCTCAGATGTTTATGTAGCTATTTGTCCTGAGAAGGTGTAAGATTAGGGTGGAGTCTTTGACGGTATGAAATGTCAGGAAGTAGCTCTCCATGTAGGCGTCTGCAAGAGATTTTACAAGTTGTAATATCTTGTATGGTTTGCTATAATAAAATGAAGATGACCTACATTCTTTGGCAAATTGAGATAGGGTGTAAAGCTGCACAGGTTTAGGAGACTGGCAAAAGTCATTGCAGAATGTTTCAGTCGAGGCAAATGTGGTTGCCTTTTCCATTAAACCTCCGAATGTAATTTGAAAAGCTTTGGTGGAGTTATTCTTACCAGTAAGATACAAAATACTGACACTGCTTTCTGCTTTTATTTCCCATTAATTAACCTAATCTAGGTTGTGTGAGTTTTATCAGCTTGCTCTGCTTTAGGCTTGTGGGGTCCCCTTTACAAAGTGCTGCATGTTAGTATCTAATTCCTAGTGAGGGAGGGTGGCTTTCTAAATGTCCTTGGTGTTAAGCTGTGGGTGGGTCTGTTTAGATTGATCAAAGAATCTTCTTTCGGCTTTTCCCGGTTAGGGGTCGCCACAGCGGATCACTGTCCACTCATGATTGGCAGTGGAGTTTTATGGTGTATAGTTGCCAGCCTGGCGCCCAACCTTCCACAGAAGGCACACACATGCACGCACTCAACACCTAGGGCCAATTTAGTGTGCCCAATCCACTTACAGCATGTCTTTGGGATGTGGGAGGAAACCCACGTGACCACAGTGCGAACATGCAGACTCTGCATAGAAGGCACCCCAGCCGAGGATCGGAGAACCTCTATTGGTGGTGCAGAGGTTAGCGTTGCCACCTCACAGCAAAAGTGGGTAAAAGGATAAGACAGATAAAGCAAATGGTACCGTTCAAAGGTGTGTGTGTGTGTGTGTGTGTGTGTGTGTGTGTGTGTGTGTGTGTGTGTGTGTGTGTGTGTGAGATTAGTGATAGGGACTACTATTCTGCTACTGAATGTCATTAGCTGCTGATGAATACAGGTAGTAATGAGCAGAAATCCCACTATGAGCACTTTGTTAAAGTACAGCCTTACTGGCTTCTGATTTAGAGCCCCCCCCCCCCCAGTCTCTTGCCTGTGCAGTTTTGCATCCTGTCTTACTCTGCAAAGGAATATATTTGCATTAATTAGTAATGGCCTCAAGTAGCAGGAGGCACAGTGGTGCAGTGGTTAGCATTGTTGCATCACAGCGAGAGGTTCTCTGGTTCAGTTCTCAACTGGGATGTCTTCGCTGCTGAGTCTGCATGCCCTCCCTGTGTTCATGTGGGTTTCTTCTGAGTGCTCTGGTTTCCTCACACATTCCAAAGATATGCGCCTGGAGCCTTTCTCCCTGGGCCTCTGCTGAAAATGGGCTCTGTCTCGGTCAGACTTTCCTGGTAAACAAATGTTAAGTAAAATATTAAGTAGTTTGGACCAAGGAGTTTATGAAAAATTCTGCCATTATTTACAGGAAAACAGTGTCTTAATAGGTACTACCTTTCACACAAGCATGACTGGGGGGGGGGGGGGTGAAGCAAGCTTAGCAAATGCACACCCGACCTTCAGTCCACATTTGGCCCTCCAGCCTCCTTTATGCTTATCCCTCCCTTACCTCTGATTCCAAAATTCTCACAGCAAGCATTTTGGTTGAAGAGCTCTTATCTTCATTGCCCCTTTTTGGTTTTGCCAAGTTTGGCTCCCCTTCCTTTGGTCTTTGATACCCTCCATGGATACTGGACCTGAGTCCAGACCTTCTTTCACATCTCTCTAGGATGAAGCATCCCAGTATTCCAGGCCTCAAATTAACTGCATGATTTCTCAAATTCCATTGATGGCTAGACAGCCTAGGGTTTCCTTCCCAGTCCGACAGATAAGTATGTCTTCCCAGAAAGCTTCTACAAGGAAGATCTACAATAGTAAATGGAAAAGATTTTCAAATTAGGCCCTTCAGAAGGAAATTGATCTTTTCCCTGCTCCTGTACCTTTGGTTCAAGAATTCTTGGAATCTATTTTTCAAGAAGGTGCTGGTTTTTCTACAATCCAAGTACAGTTAGCAGCCATGTCTAATTTTCAATCAGAAGAAAGTTTCCTCTCTAGCTTCTTCCAGATTGTGCAAGGCTTTTCTAAAAGGCATCTTCTTAATTAGACCTCCAGTGAAAGTTCTGTCACCTCCTTGGGATTTATCAGTCTTGCTTCAGGGGTTGACCCAACACCCCTTTGAAAACTCGGCCATATCAGATTTAAAATTTTTGTCTTGGAAAACAGCATTCCTAGCAGCTATTGCATCTGCAAGGTGAATTTCAGAACTCCAGACTCAGTCGTCTAAATCCTCTTGCATTGTTTTTCATAAAGTAATTGACTCAGCACAGCTCCTCGTGGGTGTCCTGCAGAGTTCTACAAGCAGCAGCAAGTGGAAGAGTGACTTTCCATTGATTGATTTATAAGTATTTTTTGGCTACTTATTTCCGACTGCTTTTTCTCGCCGAAAAGCAAGTTTCTATAACTAAATAAGCTCTGCAAAGTTGATTTACTGCATTACTGTTTGTTTTCCTGAACTTTTTTGCACTTTAAAAGTTTGTTTTTGCTTAAATTAACTGGTAGGCTACACCCTCAAGTGCGCTAGCTGATTTAAAGCATTTACTGTTATTACTGTATCTATTTTCTGCTACTTTGTAAGAAAAAAACAAAAAAAAAACCAAAAATATCCTTTTCCCGCCTTTACTGAACTAGAATAGTCCAGTCTTCAGGTATTGCTGATCTCTGGGCTGTGTCATAGTTCCTGTGTTGCCCATATCCTTGTTTGGATAGGAGGAAGCTTCTTTGTTCACCAGTGGGAGTGGGGAGCTCTGAGCAGCCTATCTGTCCCTAAAGGAGTGGTTCCAGTGAAGTAACTTGTAGCTTATTGGCCGTTTTGGGCCATTTCCTAGCTCTTTCTAACCCCCTGCTATAAATCCCGCTTTAGCGTGAATTTGCACATAGCGCAGTATCGGGCAGTGCCGCTTAATCAACTATTCCCGGCTCCACAAAGTCTGCTCTTCACTTTTTCCCTTAGAACTGCTCTAACTCTCAAGCTGAACATTCTGTTCTCAATCTAAAAACCCCACACTTGCTCCTATAGGCATTTTGTATAAGTTAAGCACTTTTTAACTAAAAAAGCACTACATCCTCCCAAAATCCCCTTGAGTACCCTATCTCCTATAGGTCCTTTCTGATTCAGTTTCATAGCAGTTCCTTATACTATTCTGGCATGTCGAAGGGACAGTTGCTGGCTTCCTCTCCAGTTCAGCTGGTGAATCTGGGAATCTTGAAGCAATGTTACAACTGCCTCATGTACACAGACAACCCTCTCCTCCTCCCAACAAATACAAATATATGTGAGAGATGCAACCATATAGCCAAACTGGAGGCTGAGCTCTCTCGACTCAGTACTGGCATAACCAGTCAGGAGGAGAAGGTAACCACACACACCACAAATCCGGTCTCACATAGACCTACCACAACTGCAAACCAAATACATAAACACACAAAAACATACTCGGAGGCTCTTGATAAAAATCTGCCAAAGCAACAGAGACCTCCAAAGCAGACATCCAAGCAACCACTACCTCAAAACAAAACACATGCAACACATAATTCACAAAGTCAGTGTGCCAAACAGTTGCAGCCAAACAGTCTCAGCCCTTAAGGCTAAACAACATACCTGACACACTTGTAATAGGTGACTTTATAGTCAGACACACTGATGTCCCGCTCACCAGGCTGAACAAAGAAAAGGTCACAATAAGCTGCCTGTCGGGCGCTAGAGTCCGCCACATAACACAAGCACTCAGGTCACTCCAAAGCAGGTACAAATATGACTCAGTCATTGTCCATGCTGGTGTGAATGACTTGAGACGTACCTCCCTGGACTACATGAAAAGAGACATAGAGGAGCTCTCTGATTATGTAGCCCAGGCCGCTATGACCCTGACCTTGAGCAGCATCTTACCCTAACCAAGAATTGATGCCACAGTACAAAGACAAAATTATCAATTTTAACAATTGGCTTAAGTATTGGTGTCATTCTAAGGGGATCCAGTGTCTGTCTGCTTGGGATGATATGCTCAACAAGCCACGCTGCTTCACAAAGGGCTGCTTGCACCTGTCACCCCTGGGCTTTCGGATATTGGCAAAGGCTCCTGCCACCCCCATAGTGCCTTTTTTTAGGCAAGGCTCAAAAGACAAACCCACCTCCCTAAAAAACACAAGTAAAAAGAAACTAAGGGTAATGCTGCTCAATGCCAGAAGTCTAAACCTCAAGATGCATGCTCTCAAAGCCCTCCTCAGTATGGAGAACATCGATATCTGTGCAGTGACAGAAACCTGGTTCAAGGCTCCTGCGAGCACCCCAGCACTACCAGGTTATACCTCATATCATGCTTTTCGGCCCCAGAACTTTGACCGAACCACAAAAGGAGGGGGGAGTATTCATATTCATCAAGGATACCCACACCTCCAGGTTAGTGGCAATGCACGAAGCATCGGAGACCATCCATGTGCAACTAACAGTGGGAAAAAACGCCCTCCAGTTTGTAGCATGCTACAGACCACCCTCTCAAACTCAGGAACCCCACTCGGCCTTCCTAAAGACACTGGAGAAATATGAAGGTCTCCCCAAATACCATCATATTGGGGGACTTCAACTACCCAAACATAGACTGGGAGCATTACTCAAGCCCCAATACCCTAGCCCAAAGGTTCCTAGAATTCATAAACTCAAATGTTATGGAACAACTAGTCACCTCTCCCACAAGAGGGGAAAACATATTAGACCTGATCATCACAAACATGGGGACACAATGCTCCATACCAGAAGTATACCCCTCATTGGTAAGATCGGACCATAAATTAATCTCCCTGGAAATTCACATCCCGCCCCCACCCCCAGCACAGAAGACCACAGTGAAGAACTTCTCAAAAGCTGACTTCACACTTAAGACCGAAGTGGAATCCTTCAAGGCCCCCGGGCCAGTGGAAACCACAGCCCACTCTGCTAAATCCTTTATAAACGCATTCTATGGAGACCTACAGGAATGCATGGATCATGCAATCCCAAATAAAACCAAGACCCATTCCCCCAAAGGCAGGCGTCCTGTCTGGTGGACCCCAGCCATTAATAAGCTATACAACAGAAGGAGGAAGCTACTACATGATAGAGCAAAATCCCTAAAAGGGAAGGCATCTCTGATCAGTAGTAGCAAAAAACTATGAACACTCATAAAATCATCCAAGGCCAACTTTGAGAGAAAAATTGCACAAGACACTAAAGATAATCACAAGGCTTTCTTTAGTTATGTTAGAAACCTGAGTGGAAACTCCCAGATATGCTCAGTTAGTCCAAAATGACAAAAAATACACTGAGCCCACAGACATTGCCAACATACTAGCAGACAGGTTCAGTGCAAACCCCCCCCCCCCCAAAAGGACAAATATCTGTCCCAGCAGAGTGTTGCCTCCCTGACATCTCAGATGCCCAGGTGAGAGCCGCCCTCTCCAAAGCTAAAAACACAGCATCAATGGGACCAAATGGTATCCCGAGTTGCATGCTACATGAACTCCAAGAAGAGCTAAACCCACACATAAGGCAGCTGTTTAATCTCAGCCTTACTACAAGATATGTACCCAAAGAATGGTGTACAGCAACAGTGGTGCCACTCCACAAAGGAGGTGCTTCTACGGACCCTGGAAACTACCGCCCCATAAGCTTGATGAGCCTGGTCTGCAAAGCTATGGAGAGGATCATTATGGAACTCATAAACAAAGACATTGGGGACCTGCAGACACTGGATCCTACCCAATTCGGCTTTAAGGGCAGATCCTGCCTCTTGAACCTGGTCGAATTTTGAAACCGTCACCAATGCCATTGATGAGGGTAAGGTAGTTCACACAGCCTACCTTGACCTTGCAAAAGCCTTCGACACAATACCCCACTCTGGCATCATAGACGAGCTCTCCAGCTTAAATATAAACCCCTATGTCACAAGATGGGTTGCAAACTGGCTCAAGGACAGAACCCACAAGGTCAGAACTGCTGGAGCCATGTCAGACTCTAAACCAGTCACAAGTGGCATCCCACAGGGCTCGGTCCTGGGACCTCTCTTGTTCGGTATTTATTTTTCTGAGGTACAGGCTAACATGGGAGGATTGTGGCTGACCAAGTTCGCAGATGACTGCAAAATGGGCGCCATAATTGATTCTCCAGCGGACACAAGCATCCTTCAAAAGGGTCTCATAGAAACGGAAAACTGGTGCCAGAGCCATGGCCTTAAACTAAACGCCAAAAAGTCTATAGTCATACCCTTTGGGAAAACAAAGTGCCCACAAATTACCACATAGGTGGTAATCCATTAAGTAGGGAAGAAGTAATTAGGGACTTAGGGGACCCAAGTTGACAGTAACCTCTCGTTTGACACTCACATTGCCAAAGTGGTTAGAAAGACCTTCTATATTGCCCACCTTATCATGAAGGGATTCACATCTAGATCAGGAGAGGTCATTGTGCCCCTTTACTCTTCCCTCGTCAGGCCCATATTTGAGTACAATGCCCCATTTGGGATGTACCTTACCTGACACCTGCAGCAATTGGAAAGACCCCAAAAGTACCTCACCAAGAGGATCAAGGGACTCAAACATATGCCATATGCTGCCCGGCTAAAACTCCAGCTCTACTCAGTAGCATACCGCCTACTCGGTGGCGATCTGTGCCTGACGTACAAGGCCATGTCCAACCCAGAATTAATGGACATGCTCCACCTCAGAAAATCCAAATCCACCAGAGCTACGCGAATGAGAGATTTGAACCTCAGCACAGAAATAAATAGGACATGCTGGAGGGACAGATTCATAACCCAGAGGCTCCCTTCACTCTGGAATAAAATCTCAGTCCATGTTAGGCAGAGCCCCTCACTGACCCTCTTCAAGAGAAATCTTGACGAGTGGATGGGAGATCGTAGGTTTACCCCGGGGGTCACTTCTGTGTCACTGCTAGACAGAGGTACAGTAAACTAAACCTTAAAATGGGCACAGTATACTCATTCCAAGGGGTGGCGAAAGCCAAACACACTCTGGCTAGGCTTATAAATGCCCTAGGGCAGATAGCCTTAGTATGAACCTATAAAGACAGAATTTCTTCACAAACCAATCCATCCATGCCAAAAGTAGTGTCTGAATAGAGTATCAAACAGTTAATTTGCCTATCCTCTTCCCTAATTTTTCAAATAAGGCAGAGTACATACTAAATCTTTTAGATGTGCATAGACATCTACTTTTTTTTTTTTTTATCTACGAAGAACAAAAGATTTCAGGAAATCAGAACAGCTCTTTGTTTCTCACAGAACAGATTAGGATCACCAGTTTCTAAAGTTACCCTAGCCAACTGGGTTACTGATTGCATCTCCTTTATATATACTTAACAAGGTCTCTTCCAGCTGCCATTGAAGAGGGAATGATTGGGGCATGTGAAATGTTGCATGATGGTTGTGGGAGTCATTCAGATGAGCTTGGAGGGGATTGGGAGGAGATTGGATGGACGGTTGTCAGAGACAATGGGATGTGTGTGTATGTCTGTCGAATGTGTAGCAGAGTCTGAAAGATTTGGGATCTTTGCCTAGAGGTGTTTGCATGGTTGTTTTTATATCCCAAGTGGACTTCAGGGAAATTTTCCTCTGGTGGATGGCTAATGTTGGAAGTGTAACCGGTGGGAAGGAGGTGGTTTGGAACATGTTTTTTGGGGGTGTGATGGGTTGGTAGACTTTTCGGATTCCCTGCAGACTGCTCTGTTGGAGATGCTATGTGGGCAAATTGAACTAACTGAGGAGATGATTTTTTGGGGCCGTGCTATAGAGCCCGAGTTGCCTAGAGATGCAATTGCTGTAAGGTGGAAATCCAAGATGTTCATCGTATTACACTGCTGCAGTCATTACACTTGAGTTATCCTGCTGTCAGGGGGTTCCCCAGTCCGCCTGAGTTCCAAAGTCTTGGTCTGGCATCGGTTGCTGTCGCTTCCTCCCTGACGTCAATGCGGCAGGGGTATATAAGATGCAGCCAACGCCATTTTCTTCAGTCTTTCTTGCCGCGCGGTGCCCGAAGCAAAAGCAGTTCGCAAGTGCCGATTTTCACGTCACTGGTTGTCAGTTTTGTGCTAGGTTTAACAAGCGCACTATTGAACGTCTGTTTGATTTTGCCCGACATTATTTTGGCAGAAAATTCAATTATACCATGCCGTCGGAACTTCCGACGACCGGAATACACAAAAAGCGTAAAGACAAGGATAGGCATCCGAGGCCCAAAACTGACTATGAAGCCTCTTCTAGGCCAGTCGCCGGTTCTCCGGTTTTCAGCGAGGCGCCTTCGCAGCCCCTGACGACTGCTTCTGTACAACCACAGTCCGCCTCTGACTCCCACGTGGAGATGGCTGGGCCTTCGGGCGCACAAGTTATTCAGCCTACCGAAACTAACCCTTCAGAGGGATCCGGAGTAGATAAGCAACCCACAGCTTCAGAGGGAGTCTTCAGACCTACTCAGTTAAGCATTAAACCCTCCGCTAAGTCTAAGCCTCCTTTAAAATCAAAGAAACAAATACATCATTCTCCAGGACAGGCCTCCATGCCTAAGAAACAAATGCTCAAAATGGCTGAAGACCTAATCACTCTGATCAGGGGGTCCCATCCCCCTCCTGATAAAAGGCCTAGACAGGATGCAGACTATGACTCATCCGACCAGGTGCCCATCTCTTCTGATTCATCCTCAGACGTAGGATATTCTTTACCCCCTTATGAGGATTCTGATGCTGAGGAATCAATTCCATCAGCCTCACCGCCTGAGGACTACTCCTTTGGGGAAAACCCTACATACCATGAGGGAGCATTTCCACTGGGAAGGCCAGGATTACTCAGAATCCAAGAAAAGGCTCAGAGACTTCCTTTTATTACCTCAACACAGATCCCTTGCTATTCCGCCAGTGTTGCATATTGTGGATGATGTGTATACTGAATCCAGCTTAAATCCTGATTCCTTACCTCCAGCCCCTGTTAAACCTGACAGATACTACAGAGTCTCTCACAAATTTCTGTATAAAAGTCCTGCAGCTAACCCTGAAACTATTTCTCAGGGACCCAAAGGGGTTAAGGCCTCATTAGCCAAGAATCCAGTTCCCTCTGACAGATTCCAGTGCATTAAACAGATGGGGAAAGAAAGTATATATGTCTGCAACTTTAGCAATGAGAGCCTTAAATTGCCAGTTTCGCATGCTAAAATATCATCAATTTTTACTGTCTCAGTTAAAACAAAAAATGCTTCCAGAATCAGATCCTCCTAATTTTAAAGAAATGCAGGATTTATTGCATGCAGCTTAACAAGTGGGAAAGCATACTTTGCAATGTGGTTTTGATTCTCTAGAGGCCTCCTGCAGAGCAGCAGTTACAGGCTCTGTCATTAGAAGATATGCTTGGTTAAAAGAACATACGTTACCAGATCATGTTAAAGCAAAATTATTGGATGCACCTTTGCAGCAGGATGTGTTGTTTGGAGTTGAGGCAGAAGAGGTATTAAAGAAAATGGAGGATAAGGCAAAATCTATGCAAACAGTGAAGGATTTCTTACAGGTTCAGCCTCCTAGATTTAGCAGAAACTGGCCAACTAAGAATTGGTCCTTTCCGATTAGACAGACCTCAAAGGGGAAGATACAGACGTCCAAGAGGTAGAGGTCAAACACAAGGTCCTTACAGGCCTCGACAATGGGTTGCATCAGGCCAGAAAGAAGGGAAAGAGAGGCCCCAACCATACCAAAAGCAGCTCCAATGACTTCCCACTACAGCTGCCAAACAAATCTCTCTTGGCAGCCCCCTTGGGAGGAAAACTGGCACTCTTCTACCACAATTGGCAAATGATCACCAAAGACAAATGGGTTCTCAACATTGTATTTCAAGGTTACAGGTTCCACTTTCAACACACTGCCAAGGTTAAAAGGAATGCCAAATCTGCCACCAAATCAATGGGCAGAGGCTCAAAAACAAATTACAGCACTCATGGATATGAGAGCTGTTCAAAAGGTACCATCATAGGAGCAAGGACAAGGATTTTACTCGAGACTCTTTCTGGTACCCAGAAAGGACAAAGCCTGGAGGCCCATTCTGGATCTTTCATCTCTAAACACTTACCTGGATGTTCCGAAATTCAACATGTTGACACTGCAGCAGCTTCTTCCCATGCTGGGCAAGAAAGCTTGGCTCGTGACCTTGGACCTCAAGGAGGCATACCTGCATGTCCCTATCAGACAAAACTGCAGAAGATACCTCAGATTCATAGCTGGTTCAATGCACTACCAATTCTCTGCACTGCCCTTTGGCTTATCTACTGCGCCCAGGGTCTTCACAAAGTGCCTGGCACCAGTAATTGCATTTTGCAGACAGAAAGGAATTCAAATTTATCCGTACCTGGACTGCCTGATTCAAGCAGAGAGTAAGGACATTCTTCTAAAGCATCTGGCATTTGTAAAAAAGTTATTAAGTTGCCTGGGGTACACAGTAAACGAAAAGAAATCAAAACTAGTGCCCTCACAAGAGATTATATTCCTGGGTGTCAGCTTTAACACAACGGCCCAGGTGGCTTATCTCACGCCAGACAAGCAAGGACAATTGACTCAATACTTTCAATTGATGGCAACAAAGACCCAACTCCCTGCAAGAAAAATTCTGCAGGCCTTGGGTTACATGGCATCCTGCATACTACTAATTCCATATGCCAGACTGCATATGAGGAAACTACAATGGTACCTAAAGAATGTATGGTCTCAACACTGTCAAAGTTTGGAAACAGTTATACCACTAATTCTTTGCCTTCAACAGGAGTTTCAATGGTGGGCTCAAGCTTGTCACCTCAACAAGGGACAGCCTTTTACACAACCCACAGCCATGCAAACACTGAAAACAGATGCATCGGATTATGCCTGGGGAGCACACATGGCAGGCAAATGTATTCAGGGCACGTGGACCGCAGAACAAAAGCATCTTCACATTAATCAAAAAGAGATGCTAGCTGTACAAAATGCCCTTATAGCCTTCAAGGACCTGCTGCATCCAGGACAACTACTGCTAAAGACAGACAACACCACAGTTATGTGGTACATAAACAAGCAAGGGGGCACTCACTCCTACCCCCTATGCAGACAAGCCATGACCTTGTGGAACACCGCTATAAACCTTCAAGTTCATCTACAAGCACAATTCCTGCCAGGAGAGAAAAACGCACTGGCAGACGACTTGAGCAGAAACATCATGGATCCCCACGAATGGGAATTGAATCCACAAATATTCAGAATAACAACACAGAAATGGTGGAGCCCGGACATAGATCTGTTTGCATCCCCAATAAACTGCCTGCTACAAAAATTCTGCACAAGGAGTTACCATCCACAAGCATGGAAATTGGATGCCCTCTCATTCAGCTGGGAGAACCTACAAGTATACGCTTTCCCACCGCTACCTCTCCTGCCAAAGGTACTCATAAAAGCCAGACAAGAAGAGCCAAAGATGATCCTGATTGCACCAGACTGGCCACGCCAGCACTGGTACCCAACCTTAAGGAGCTTAGCACAAGAACCACCCTGGATTTTGCCTCAAATCCCACATCTGCTGACTCAGCACAACAATCAAATACTACACAGCCAGCTAAAGATCTTAAACCTAGCTTCGTGGAAGATTCCTTAGTCAAGCAAGCAAGGCCTCTCTCCAAAGCTGTTATGGATGTCATTCTGGAGGCCAGAAGGCCTAGTACCAGGAAATCCTATTCAGATAAATGGAAGAGATTCTGTGCCTGGAACCAAGCTCACAGCCTTGACCCTCTTGTCCCAAACATTCCTCCGATACTACAATACTTAACTGAGATGCTGGACGAAGGCCTCTCCTTCTCATCCATCAAGATCCACGCCTCTGCCATCTCTGCTCATTACAACACGGATCCACCAATTTTCTCTAATCCTCTGTTAAAACAGTACCTCAGAGGGGCTAAAAACATAAGACCGCCCCGTAGAGCACCTACTCCAACTTGGGACCTTACCTTTGTTTTGGAAAAATTAACTTTACCTCCTTTTGAGCCAGCTAACACAGCAGAATTAAAATATATCTCTTGGAAAACTGCTCTGCTCCTGGCAATAACATCAGCACGAAGAGTTTCTGAATTACAGGCACTAATGGCAGTGGAACCTTTCCTCATTTTCCACCAGTACAGGGTGTCTTTAAGAACTAACCCTACGTTTATGCCAAAGGTGGTATCCAGTGTGGCTCTAAACCAAACTATTCACCTGCCAACTTTTTATCCTAAACCACAGAATAAAGGGGAGAGACTACTGCATTCTTTGGACATTCACAGGCAGTTACGCTTCTACTTGGACAAAACCAAAGCTTTCAGAAAATCTGAGCAGTTATTGGTAGCATATGCTGCAGGAGCACAGGGAAAAGCCATTTCAAAACGGACTATTTCAAAATGGATAGGACATTGTATACGTTTCTGCTACACATCATGGAAAACCTGTACCTAGCAGCATTAGATCTCACTCCACCAGGGCAACAGCCACTTCAACTGCCTACCTCAGAGGAGTACCTACCAAGGATATTTTGGAAGCAGCAACTTGGAGTTCTGTACATACCTTCACCAAGCATTACCAATTGGCTCTATACTCTAAATCCAGAGCTGGCTTCGCCACTGCAGTGCTGCAGGGCCTTATAGCCACCCCAAATGCCTTATAGAACCAGCCACCCTACCTCAGCTTTGGGATTCTACCCAAGTGTAATGACTGTAGCAGTGTAACACGATGAACATAGTATAGTTTTGTACCTACCATAAATGTAGATGTTCGAGTGTATACACTACTGCAGTCCAGGTTACCCTCCCTCCTTCCCCTCTTACTGGCTGGTACGTATCTATGTCTTCTACCCTTTACTACCTATGGGGAGTATTTGCTGGTTGCTGTAAGTTGTTGTTTGCTTTTCTTATGTATGTTTTATTAGCAGTTGGAATTGCCTACTTATTTAGAGGCACCTGACATTTGGGGCAAGAAAAACTGAAGAAAATGGCGTCTGCTGCATCTTGTATACCCCTATCGCACTGACGTCTGGGAGGAAGCGACCGCAACCGACGCCAGACCAAGACTTTGGAACTCAGGCCGACTGGGGAACCGCCTGACGGCAGGATAACCCAAGTGTAATGACTGCAGCAGTGTATACACTCGAACAGCTACATTTATGGTAGGTACAAAACTGTACTTTTTAGACCAACTTTGCTAGAGGTAGTGAAATGTGGTGGCAGGGGTAGAACAGCTGGAGTTGGGATCTTTGGAAGGTGGAGAGAGCAAGTTATATGGGAAGGAATGGGAATTGTGGGAGCTATGTGCTGAGCAGGAATTGTGGGAACTATGAGCGGAGCAGGAATGGGGTTTGAGAGGCAGGATTTGAATGGGCTATATGGTGCTTGACTGACTGGATGGTTTATAAGGGATATATAATGTTTACAACTGTGGATGCTTCAATGGTGTCTGTGATGTGGACTGTTTGTAAGTCAAGTGATATAATTTTGTGTGTTTTTCATATTTATATAAATGTAAGATTGCCCTTGGCATATATGTGAATTTAATAAAGATGGAGGGGGGGTGTCTTCCTATCAAAGCCTTCTTAAGCACATTCTACTAGATCCATGGCAACTTCTTCCGCCTTCTGGTCCAGAACCTCCATTGATGACATTTATGCAGCAGCTACTTGGTCTGATGCTCATGCCTTTATTGATGATTGCAAACCAGATTTGACCACTAGAAGCAAAGCTATTTTTGATTTGACAGTTCTCTGGAATATCTTTCTATGAGGGCCACCCAAGATGCACATAACTGGGACTCTGTCCCATACGTTGAGGAAGAATCCGATATTAAAGTTGTTGTACTCACCATAACTCTGCATCTGTGTTGTCCATTTTCTTTCTTCCTCAACTTTCCACCCCCTTTTCTCCCTTCATTCTGTCTTCTGGAGTGACTTTGGTATATTGTGGAACCTTTTGTTACAGGTTTGAGCCTCAGCTTTGCTATTCCTTTTCCCTACTTTATCCTAGGATCTATAAGGCAGCAAGCTCAATCAGAGGAATTTTTGGCTGACTGGCATTATGGGTAGAGGGAGGAGCTCGAGTTGGATATGATGTTTACTGCATGCAGCCAAGTTGGATCTGAGGTCTGATCCAGTACACTTGAATTGAGGAAGAATAAAAATGGACAACATGGATGCATAGTTGTGGTGAATATATAACTTAAATTACCGGTCTAGTCATCCTGTGACTGGGCTAGTCACAGGAGGCTGTTAGCATCTTTTCAGGGGAGACCCAAGGTGCAATTTATACTGCTAGGGGAAAGTTGACCAAGACACTGGAGAACATCCCATACTCCTTGCATTGGGGGAAGAGATTGGGTCCTACCAGCAGCGGCCTTAGGTCAGCTGGTGCCCTAGGCAAAATGGCTCCACGGCACCCCCCCCCCCACACCACCCAGGTTTCCCCATTTTGGTCTACCTACACTAAATAAATACTGGAAAAGCACCCCTGCTACAGCGGCGCCCTAGGTGGCCGCCTAGTTGGCCTATCCCTAAGGCCGGCTATGGGTCCTACATATCCTGACTTCCTGTTTCCTGTCCAGGTGTGGAGGCAGCCTGGAGGAATAGGGAGAAACATGGCAGCTGAGAGCCAAGGGAAGTTAAATGTATTAAAAATGAAGACAAAATGGTAGAATCACTATCAGAAATGTTTTCAGGTGATGTGGGAGTAGAGAAAAACGTCTGCTGATGATGAGGTGATCATAAAGGAGATGGTGCTGAATGCAGTGATGGAGATGGATTCATTAGAAAATTTCTAGAAAAATGTGTTTTCAACTCTCCAGTCTGTAGGGTTGCGGGATGAGTATCTGGAAGAGCTAATTGATTAGAGTGAGCCAGAAAGTGGAGCCGCTGTTTCCTGGAGTGACATTATGGAAAAAAATAGAAGAGGGAGAAAAAGAAATGGAAAGAGCCAGAGAAGGTTCCAGAAAATAAATCCTATGCTCAAATGGCAGAAGACCGAGATGAAGGAAGTAAAAAAGAAAAATGTTTGGGTGAGCAGTAAAGAAAGTTCTGGACAGATATAAGGTACAGGACAATGTTATTGCACCTCTGGGAGTAAAAGCTGAAGAGGAGCTTTCATTTTAATTAAACTTTTTGTGACTTTTTTTTTAAACTGGCCAGGCTATGGAAAATGTTTTGGGGGCCTGTGGAAAAAAAAAGACTTTCCATTGTTAGAATATGTTGTGCAAGCCTTTGTTAGGCAAACAAAGAAATAATTTTGATTCAGTTTAGAAGTGAAGTGGGAACAAACTAACTGAGAAAATATTTACTGACAATGTGTAAAGAAGTGGTGGACACTACTAAAGTCTGTGAAGAAAGAGGATTATGGGGCTGGGAATGTGGAATAATTTTAAAAATGGAAAATGACAATGTGACACATGCCTAATATTATTAATGTGCATAGCAGTAGAGGTTTTATGAGGTACAGAGGACAACCAAAGATTTGTTATTTATGTAGAAAAAGTGATAATTTAATGAATTTGACAAAAAAGATGTTTATATGGTCTGGTCATACAAGAAAATGAAATTATACAAGAAAAAGTTAGAAAAGAATCCTATACAATAACACACAACACAGCAAGAAAGAAAAAAAAAAGTAGAAGTATTTAAATTTAAAGGGAAAGACGAAGAAAAAAGAGATGAAACAAGTGAAGAAGGGTCAGAGTGGCATACAAGTAAAAGGCAAGAAAAAAATCAATAGGAAAAAGTTAGGGAAATAAAATATAATGGTAAGAGAGTATACGAAGGTAAGGGATAAGAAAGTTATTCTAATAACTAATATTGGCTTTGAATGTGAACAGTACGAAGAATATTGAGAAGAATATATTTTACAATGGTGTGCTGCATTAGATACTCAAGTAATGTTAGAAGACATTAGAATGCTATTACTTAAGAGAAGAAATGATGCAAACAGAAAAACTTTGGAATGGTACTGTTTGGAATGTAGGCAAAGAAATATGTTTAGGTATATGTACTACGCTAAGAAAATATAGAAATATTGGATATTACAGTAGTAGAATTAGGCCAAATAACAGTAGTGGATATAAGATGGAAAATGTGTATATAGATTAATAGCTTTATTTGCATATGTAACAAAAAAGAAAGCAAAACAATGTTTAAAATTATACCTAATTATGTCTGTGTTAGCATAATTATAATAATGACAGGTGACTTTAATTGTAATTCTGAGAAATAAAAAGAATAATCGTGATGTTAAAAATGGTTACTAAAATTAACAGAAAATTAAAAATATGGGAAAATAAACATTGGACTTGCAAAAAAAATTAAATTAAGACATATTGATTATTTTTGATATCACAAGGCCTAAAAATTACACAAAAAGGAATTAAATATAATGGGTTCTCTGATCACGTGGCAATTTGGATAAGAATTAATGAAAATGAGGAATATATTAAAATAGGAAAATGCATAAAAAGAGTAAGTGAGAAAGATTCAGGAGAAAAAGAAATTACAGATTTATGGCAACAAGTATCAGTATGAGAGATTTTTATGAAAAATGGACAAGATGGTGGATTCGGTTCAAAAAGAAATACAAAAAAGTATTTTAGAATGTATAGAAAAGGAAAAGAAAAAAGAATGAAATATAAAATATTAAGCCAAAAATATTTAAAGACTTGATAGAAAAAAATTTTTATGAAAAAGGAAAATGTTGTATAGATGAAGTCAGGATAAGGTTGAAAAATTGTTATATAAACAAAAATGTTGCTTGCAAGGTAAAAAGTAGCAGTACCATACTTATGTATGTAGGTGAAAGAGGGAAAATAGTAAGAGAATTAAAAAAATGAAGGGAAATGAGTTAAACAATGAGAAATCTATGAATAAAGAATATGTATTGGATTTATATAGTAAAGTTAACATAGAATAAATGTATAATGGTGAAAAGTTAAATAAGGAAGATAAATATTTAGGGAGAAAAATAAATACGAGTTGAATGATTAATAAATATGAGTTGAATGAGATTATGAAAGATATTAATGTTAATTCAGCTACAGGTTTGGACGGAACTTAATGTAGTATGTATAAAGAAATGTATGACTGGCAAAAATGGTGTTTATCGAAGTAATTGAGTGGCTAGAAAGAGGAATCAAGTGTAAAGAAATTTGCACAGGTATGATAAAATTTATGTTAAAGGAGATAGATGAAATAAAAAAAAAATTTTTAAAAATTAAAGACCAATTACACTGAGTAACACAGACTAAAAATTTCATGAGAATAGCAACTAAAAGATTACAATGTAAAATAGAAAGATTACATGATCAGAATTTGTTTGGGAGAAAAGGAAAGGGGAGTCTAGACCTGTTGTGGATAATAAGGGAAGCAATTTGTTATTAATAAAAAAGTGGAAACAAAAATCATGATAGGTGATCTCAGTAAGGCATATGATATTCAGTGTAAATCATTACGGGGAATTTTACAAGCATATAATGAAGTGGAAAAATATTACAAATTAAATCCGTATATGTAAATTATGTAAAACTGAATGTAAATGGTTGAATTGGGAAAAATTTGAAAATCAAGTATGGTATAAAGGATGTCTTGCAAGCAGTATGATCTTTAGTATAATCATAAACACAGTGGTAATGGAAGGAATGATGGAGGATATACAGTTACCAATAATGTATACTTGCGCTAGTGGTGTAGTGACAAAGTTTGAATGGGAAAAATTTATGGAAAATTGAGTACATGGGTGAAGAAAATTGGTTTAAACATAGAGAAAATGGATTTGGGTATGAAGGTATAGGAGGTGTGGAATTTAATGAAAAAGTATAGATATTTTAGGAATAATATTTTCAAGGACAGAATGCAAACATGAACAATGGGAAAGTTATTGAAAGAATCCGACATTATTACATTCTGGAAGACATGGGTTTTCATACAAAAAGAAGGGTCTGTATCATAAGCACGACATTTCATATGTGCGACTACATATACGTCGACATAACGCGAACACTGTAAACAGCGAACGGCCACTGCCTCAAATTTTTCTTGTGAAAAAAATTCACGTGGCCATTCGCAAAAAAAAAAGAAACCCGAATCAGGTGGGGGGCTTCGCTGTGCCCCCACACCCACCCTAACTAAATATACCAACTCCAAGATTGCACTACAGTGAAGGAAAGGCAAACACCATGTAGTTGGCCAACTACCTCCTTGCCCTGTAACATATTCATCGAATCGCTTAAATGCGTTTTGATGAATGTGTTGCTCATTATGTGTTCGCTTTTCAGCTGTTTCGTGCTTGATATAGACCCCAAAAAGAAAGCACATTTAATAAACCCCATAATAATAGGTAAAATAGCTTCTATTGCAAATGTTTAAATGATGTCAGTGAAATATGAAAAAAATTATGCAGGCATTATTTTCATTTATTTGGGCGGTCAACATTAAACTCAGTTGAAGGGAATTTTGTATGTGATAGATAAATGAGGGATTGGGGCTGATAAATCCAATTGTTCATGCAGCCTCTTTAAGTACATATAGAGTACTAAAAGGAATAATGAAATAGATTTGACAAACAATAATGTATTGTAAATGTAGAGAAATTTGGGAAGAAATGGGAATGAAAAAAGGTGTTAGTGAAGAAATGAAAGAATTTTACAGTAAATGTGTATTGTGGAAATTAAACGTGATAGAAAAGACCAGAACAGAATATTATGTTAACATTATGACATCCTTTTATTTGGTGGATGAAAAGAGTTAGAAATAAGAAGAAAACAGTAATGACAGGATACAGAAATTGTCTAAGAGTTAAAGAATGCAATTATTTTTTGTGGAGGTTGTTCATAGGAAAATTACCAGTGGGGGCAAATATGCAGTACAAGAGAAAATGGGATAGAATGTGTAATAAATGTAAAGAACTGGAAATCATGTGTTTTTTATTTAATGTGAAAGAATTAAAAGTGAAAAGAAATATACAAACTTTATTTTAAATTTTGAAATGTTTGGGTTTTATGGGACAAGATCCCAGGATGAAGCTAAGAAAATGGACAATAATATTTTATGTAACACAGACTATATTATGAAAGACTTAATGAAATCAGATACAATAGAAAATGGACATTGACAAAAATACTGGAAACATTTTTTTTGTTGTGGGTAAAAGAATAGGAAGAATACTTAAAATGGAAATGTCAATATATTGAATGGTAAAATATATGAATTGCATATATGTATACAAAAAAAAACTGCTATTTTCAGCCACTAGGTGGTACTGGAGGGATGCTTTTGAGGTCAGAGTTCTTCAGGATGGAAGAAGGTGGGCTGAGAATGGAATGTTGTAGATTACTGAAATATAAATAAATCCTGTGAGCAAGGAGATTGTTTCAGAGGTGGAGAAAGGAAGGAAGTCTAGAGGCACCCAAGTTGGAGCAAGGTAAGCCAAAGCTTATGAGGAAGTAAATTTCAGTACTGTAGTGGATCACTTGCTGGGAGAAGTAACAGAGGAATGCTGTCAGATGAATCAGAAAAAGGAGCTGAATTATCAGACGTTGCTGACAGCAGCTTGGGAGTATGCTTGTCTAGCTGGCTTTAAAAGCATGTCATTCAACCTGGTGTTTGTGAGCAGTCAGAAGACTTGCATATGCAGAAATGGTAAACAAAGGAAATATACTGTGACTGAAGCTGAAAGAAGACTGACTTGACTGCAAGGGCAACAAATCCAGAAAACACAAACCGTGGTAGTAATCGGTACAAAGAACAGCCAGGGCAGTATTTTACCTTTGGGGTTAAAGTACAGAACATAAAAGCATTAATGCAGTTAGGAAAGGAATACTTTTTCAAGGTTACTTTTTAAAGTTTTATTTTAAATGTTTATAAATGCAGTGGAGAAAATGAGCTCATTTGCACCATGGGATGAGTATATTTTTCAGAACTTGAGATTGCAGTTAAGGAATAAAATGTGTAATTCGGAACATCTGACTTGGAGGAACTTTGAGTTAGACATTTTTCTCTCTCTTTATAACGAGGTACTTGACATTAACAAATATATGGTAAAAAATATTTGAGTAGAGATAAGGATTACCCTGAATGTGCTTGATGGAAAAATGGAGCATATTCTAAATGTTACTGTGAATGGGGAAACTGGGAACAGTGAGGTATTGGCAACTGAATAAATTGGTGAAGGCATCATGGGGAGATAACTGAGGAAGATGTAACTAGTATGGAGAAGGATGACAGGAATGAGTTAGGAAGTATTTTTCAAAGAGAAGGTATGGTGCAAGATGAAACTAGATATGCAATACTGGGAAGTGATGGAGAAGGGGGAAAATTTGAGACAGTAGAAGAAGAAAATGATAAATCATTTGGAGGGAGGGTGTGGAAAAGGCGGAGAAAAAGGAAATGAGAGAGAGAGAAAAAACAAAAGGTATGACTTGAATTATGTTTACATTTAGTGCCAATATTCCTATGGTATTAGAGGTGTGGTGTTGCCTGAATGATGTTTCAAAAGCAAAAAAAGTATGGAAGTCGTGTCTATTGGAAACAAGATGTATGAAGGAAGAAAAAAGAGAATTGAGGCATTATGGGGTACAAAGATTATATGGTCATTGGAGAGTGACGTGTTCAGGAATGTTTTTTTTTTTTAGTGAAGAGATGAAGATGATGATGGATGTGACAGTAGTACCTGGAATACTAACGGTAGGTGATCTATATAAGAAAAAGGGAAAGATATGCAAGGATAATTATAGTTTGTTTACACCAATATGATAGTGGAAAGAGATGCATGAGGAGTCTAAACTTACATAAGATATTAAAGTAATAAGAGAAGTTGCAAGACATATAGAGTTGAAATTAGGAATAATAGAAAATAGACAAATAAGGTAGACTTTTAAAGATGTTATGAAAGAATGGCTGGAGTAGAAATGTTGGAGCTATCTCCTCATAGAGCAGAACGGGTTGTAGCAGGGAATGACAGAGAAGTAATAAAAGGTAAAGGGATAAAAATATTGACTGGAGAGATTGCTAAAACAAACGAGGAAAAGAGAACATAGGTTTTATGGGAGCCATATACAACAGTACATTATAAAACCTGGGCAGATTGGTGGACTGCTTGTAAAGAAAAGTACAATAAAGTATTTTTGATTGTAGAAAGAGCAAATGAATAGGAGAGAATATAATTAAGTCATAAGACTTGAAGAGTAAATGGAACAGTGTGGTGATATTGTAACACTGAGAGCTATTTGAAATAGAGAAAGGTTTAAAATATGTTTGGTCAAATATTTTCTAAAAGAAATGAGAGGTTTTGCACTTTGGCAAAGGTGTTAAAAATGAAAGAAGGAAAACTGGGTGCATTGTTTGAAGGAGGAGGTATTGGATATAGATAAGTGAAAAGTAATGGAATTTATGGAAAAGTTTGGTAGAATGCATGAAGAGAAAAATAGTACAAGAAGAAAGTACTGTTGTAGAAGTAAAATTTAACAGTAACTGTTCAAATGATCATAGCTGCAATAGCCTTAACTGTGCTATATCCTGCCAAGGGCATAACGGCTAGGGCACCTTCCATGCTCTCAAACCTTTAGGCAGCTCAAGCTCAGCTAACTAAAAAGACAGGTTTTCATGCCAAGCCCTTTAGAGAGGTCATGCTTACTGAGAGAGCAAGGCTGAGTCCTGAGAAGATGTAGCTCAGAGTAAGAATATATACATATATGCACAATCTGACAAAATGGCATACTCCAAAACTAAGGGGGGTAGAGGGAGTGAAGGAGGGAGTGTCTACTGCAGCAGTGATCATGCGAACATCTGTTGGTATGGTAAGTTTACTTTCACAACTGTACTGTATTCATCATGCTCATCACTGCTGCAGTAGCTGTATAGGTAGACTACCCTAACTTGCGTTTGGGAGGTGGTAGGAAAAGTGTTCAGCCCTGGAGAGTGGTATAATAAAGCCCTGTTCTTAGACCTAGAGAAGAAGTCAAGCTTGTAGTGCTTTGTAAAAGTATGTGCAGAGGACCAGGTTGCTGATTCTAGCATATTTCTAGAATCCAACCATGTACATAAAGCCATAGATGAAGCCAAGGCCCTGGTAGAATGAGCCTTCACCCTGCCTGGAATTGTTTTATTTTGAGTAGAATAACTTAATATAATAGTTTGAGACAATCCTTTGGAAATGGTCTGTTTAGACATAGGCTGTCCAGTCCTACCTTCACAAGAAATAAACTTCTGATACAAAGATTTGAAAGATGTTGTACTCTCAAGATAGTACCCAAGTTGTATGTGGGCATCTGTGGTATGGAGTATCCTTTTGACCACATTTTTGGGTTCAGGAAATAAAACGGGGAGATGGATAGTTTGTCTCCAAGTTACCTTGGATACCCATTTAGGAATAAAGGAAGGTTTCAAAGTAACCTTGACTTTGTGGAAAATGAGAAGGTTTGACTTGTCATAAGAGTCTGCAACTTGGATACTCTTTGCAAAGGTCGGAGCAATTCGTAAACCATTTTTCCATGTTTTGAAACTCAAGTTAGCTTGATAAGCTGCTTCATTTGGAACAAGTCACTATTTTCCTTTGACTTCAGCAAAAAGCACTTCAATACACATTACCACCCCCAAAAATTAAAATAAAAGCACAATTTTTCCAGAGAGAAAATGGCTTTAAAATGTTTCAACAACTTTCAAACTCACAGGGAAAAAACGCACTCCCATTTAAAAGTACAGTTAAGTCTCGAAAATGTGTTACACCAACTCCTAGAAAAAAAAGTACTTTGCTAACTAGGAAAGTACATTTAAATAAATTATTAAATGTTGGTTTTCCTGCTAAAGCGATCTTATCCTGCCCAGCAATAAAATCATGCAAGCCAAACATCTATCCTGAAAAGACCACAGAGGAACCATAATGGAGAGAGGAGAGTCTGCTGATAGGAGTGACTGCAATTCGAAATGCAGAGAATAGACCAGACTGGGTTGGAATTTACTGGAGGAAGCTGGCAAAGGAACCAGGGTATTGGGAGTAAATAATTAGAGAAGGGTAGGTAGTAGAATGGGAAGAGGCCAAGTAGACATTTGGATTGCAGGCTAGATATTGCCTTCTATATCAGGGATTGCTATCTGAGTATAGTCAAAGAAGAAGGGATAGGGGAATCCAAAATAAAATACCTGCACTGGTTGAGTTTTTTTGTAATCTAGAACAAAAGCTACTCTTAAAGGACAATTCCTAAAAAATATAAAATGTTTCACAGTAACCATGGGAATCAATTGGAACAGGTCAGAAAAATTGTATATTACATATGTAATCCATCTTCCCAAAGAAAAATAACGGGACGATGTATGCATGTTTGCCAAATATGCAATAAAGTTTAGAAGGTTTAGGATTTTTGCCTGGAAATGTTTGCATAGATACTTCTATATCCCAAGCAGACTCCTTTTTCCTTAGGTGGATAGCAAATGTTGGAGGTGTGATGGGGAAGAAAGAGGTAACTGGGAAAATATATTTTGAAGTGTAAAGTACTCTAAGCTAACAAATGAGTGTAACTAAGGAAATTATTTCTTTTTTGAGCTGGGGTACAGGATCTGAATTGCCTAGACATAGTAAAAACTTGTTAAGTTTAATTCTAATGGCTACAAAAAGCAATTACTAGAAAATTAGAATCAAAATCTAAACCAGCTATATAGTATAACAGAGATAAAAGAACAGGAGGGTGGGATCTTTAGAAAAGGGTAGGAGTAAATTACATTGAAGAACATGGAAGTTGTGTGAGCAATACATACAGAGAAATGTTTGAGGAGGAATGAAGTTTCAGAAAAGGCAGAAATTGAATACTTTATGTAATTTATGTAATGCTGCATAGATTATAGAATATAAAGCAAAGTACTTGATGTATACGGTTTGTAAATGTGAATTTTATATGGTTTGATTACTTTTATATAAATGCAAGTTTCCCTGCGTCACACGTGATAATTCAATAAGAGTGTATAAAAAAAGCCTACAGGGGAGGACTGTCTTCGGGGGCAAGAAAGCTCTGGAAGAGTTGGTACACAAACCTGTCTTTTAGGCAGTTCATCTCCATCTGCGTAATGGTTTGAGGGTGTGGAAACTCTCCGGCTGTTAAACCCTTCACATCCGTCCTGGAACATAACCCATATATATCCAAGGCTGTTGCAGCAGTGATCAGTATGATGAACATTTATGGATTCTGTAAAAAGAAATATGAAAATTTTAAGAATTTTTTAGAAAAGTAGATTTCACTGAGAGAGATGGAAGAAATAGAAGGAAAGGAAGAATCAGCATCAGGAATAAATGGATTAGGTTATGAATATTATCAAGAGATTAATATTGTGTAACATATTAAATGAATGGGCATGGAGGACTAACAGATGGAAGAAAATTGTGCTAGAGTAAGCTTATATGGAAGCAAAGAGGAAAGAGAGTATATAAAAAAACTGAAGACAGATAAATAATGCAGATTATAATAGAAATGCAAAAAGGGTGCAGAAGGTTTTGGTTGAAGTTATTGGAAAATGTTTTTGGGAATGAAGGGGAGAGAAGTGAAGGAAATAGAAAAAGCAGCTGATATGATTTTGAAAGAAAAGGAAATAAGACAAGTGATTTGGGTAAGAGAAATTTTTTGAATGTTATAAAAATATGCTACGAAATGTCATGGGGAAAGTTGCAGCAAATGAATGAATGGCAGAAAACATAGAAATTAGGACAGAAGTTCGTCAAAGGTATCCATTTAAATATGTCTATCATTAACAATTGCTGTGATTAGGGCAAGGTTTTGTAAAATGAAAAAAACAAAATGGGAAAAGGAATTACAATACTGATTTATCTGTCATATGCAGATAATTGAGTGATTGTTAAGCTGTGTTAGTGGATGAATTATTTAATAAAGCTGGGTACAGTTTATGTCAAAAGGCATAGGCTTTGGTGAAACTAAAAAATAAGTGGAATATAATATGTTATGAAGGAATCCAGTATATTGGGGCAAGATTTGGAGAATATAAAAATGTAACAGTGGAAAAATAATGGAAGAAATGAAAACTTCACCACCATAACCATATTTTGTCTATCATTTAACAAAGTGTATATCTGTATATTAGAAAAACTAGCATATTTAGGAGGAGTGCATTTTTCCAGCTAATATGAAGAAAGAGATGTTAGAAATGTATATATTTTTAATTTTGTTTGGGGATCAGGACCTAATCCAGTGGGAAAAAAAAGGATTGATGTACAATAAAAAGGTCCGACTCTAGAACACCCCATAGTATACTTGACATCCTTGAATTTTTGGGAGGGGTTTTGGAGAAGGTGAAAGAGAGGGGGAGACAAATTGGGAAATGTATGTAAGGTGTGGAGTAATTTAATGTGAAGAAGGAAAAGAAGTGGCAAACAAAAGATGGAAGAAAATGAAAATACATTTGTGGAAGGTGAATTAATGAGGTTGATGAAAATAGAAAATCATGGTATAAAAATATTAGGGTGAAGTACTATACATTTCTTTGGGATGAATTCAAAGATGATGCAAAAATGTTCTGAAGAATAGAATGAAAATGTTTGAGACTTTTTTTTATAAGGCAGGGGATTTCTTGTAGAGAAATTATTGGAGACTTTACAAGTTGTAATAATTATGACCTATAAGGTATTAAAAGAAGGAACATGCAATGGAGGAAGAAACGACAAAACTTTGTTTTTACAGTGTAAAAAAAACATTTTTGTAGAAGTTTTAAAAAGAAATATAAATGGGACGGATTTAAAAATATAACAATATGCCCTAACCCAGTGTGTAAAAATGGGGGAAAGGGGATTATGGATGGATAAGAAAAAAAATGAAATTGAAAAATGGGGTAGAATATTTTGTAGCAATCTGAAGATTGTAAAGATTATAGAAATGAAGATGAGTAGTTATTTAGTAAAAATAGAGATGCTGAAGATGTGCTATGAAATAAGACTGTGGAAGAAAGGATTTGGAGATGCCTACATTAAAAAAAATAGCTAATGCTGGCTTAGAAAAATCCATGTTTTTTTTTTTCTTGAATTGACAAAGTTGATTTGCCTTTCCGTATGGATTATAAAGTTAAGGATTAGAAAAATGGAAAGGTATGACCAATATTATGAATATGTAAATAATATAAAGAAGTCTAAATAACAAAAGGTGTAAATAAAGTGCCACAAAAATTTTTGCATCTACTTGAGCTACCACCAACTGAAGAAGATTGGACCTCTCTTTAATGCCTCATCCAAAGGACAGCCCAATCAGGAGTGCAGCTCTTCCTAATTCTGCACTGTAGTGCCAACAATTTGAAAATGCAATCCACACACCAGGAATTAGGATAGAGCCTACATCATTCTGATCTTCCAGCACCAAAGGCATGTGTGCTACCTGCTGAACTGTTGACACTACAAATGGAGGGCTACAACATTTGTGTCAGATTTTTACCTGCATCTGAACTGCTGCTTAGAAAAATCTGTACCCACCATCTCTAAGACAATGGTAAATTCAGGATTAAAACTCCCTAGTAGAAGCCCTGTACTGAGGGGAAAAAAAGGTACAAGAAAGAAAAGAAAATAATGAAATGTTAGAAATCCTCACCCTTTACCACAAGACCGCACTAAAACATGCCAGCAGGGAACTTCAGAGCCCTATTGGAAAATGTAGAGCAGAGTACAAGCTTAAGATTGCTACAGATGCCAAGGGAAACTACAGACCTTTTAGTTGTCAGGAAATTGAGGAATAATATCCAACAATTTGCTCAGCTCATCCATAATAACGTGAAACATTCCAGTCTCAGTTATGTAGCCAGTATGTCATTGGACAACTTTTGTCTTAATGTTACCCCACCTGCCCACAGTACTGTCCCAGTAACCTTGTAAATTTTAGTTTCTCCTGTAATCACTTTGTAACAAGTGGTTGAATCCTTGTCAAAGGCTAAAAATAGTATGGGAACATTTATGAGGCTACATTGTTATCAGTCCCAAGTATGCACTATTGGAGCCTCTACTTAAGCTGTTCAGCCTCAGCATATTCATAAGGTTGATGTCTGGTGATGGAAAAGACTGTGACACTCTTACAGACTAAAGTGATTATAGGCCCTCTATCTTAATTTGCAAAGCCAAGGAATATGTTGTAGCAGAACTTATTTATGCAGACTTGGGCAACTTCTCCTCTAGACTCCACTCTTGGTTTTGTGAAAAGTAGGTCCTCTCTCCAAAGGTAGTGAACTTCTTTGAAAAAGCTTTTCTCTGTCTCTTATCTATTAAGAGGCGATCTCTGCTTGACTTACAAAGCCATGTCTAATCCAGCCCTGTTGGAAATGTAACACCTAAAGAAATCCCAATCCCTCAGCACCACACGCTCCAGGGACCTCAACCTCATTACCACAATCGGCAGAACATGATGGAGGGACAGGTTCATAACCCAGAGACTGCCCATGCTCTGGAATAGACTTTCCATACATGTCAAGCAGAACACCTCACTGGTCCTTTACAAGAGAAATCTTGATGAGTGGATGGGAAACAGAAAATTCACCCCGGGGATCACTCAAGTGGATCTACTTTATAGAGGCACTGGGAACTAATGGCGGCATGATGCCAGGGCACTTTTATGGGCTAGGCCTGTAAAGGCTCCAGGGCCGTTGGCCTAGTACACACCTGTGAACCTATGTAGAAGCTGTGGACAGTGGCCATGTCATGCATGCTGCTTATAACATCGACAAGACTTTTGATACTACCTCTCATGTTGGTAGTATTGAAAAAGCTTAAGCCAAATTTAATGCAAACCCATACATTATTTGCAGGATTGCTAATTGGCTGTTGAACAGATCCTAAGTTGTAAAAATTGCTGGTAACTCTTCTGAATGTAAGATTGTAACTAGTGGGGTACTGCAGGGATCGGTGCTGAACTATCTCGTATTTGGCATTTGTTTTGTAGACCTCCAAGCCAAT
Organism: Protopterus annectens; assembly: GCF_019279795.1. NCBI lineage: Eukaryota > Metazoa > Chordata > Ceratodontiformes > Protopteridae > Protopterus > Protopterus annectens. Next base: position 260,392,112 of record NC_056751.1, on the reverse strand, counting down.
ATCCCAGAAATGTGGTTGATAAAGTTTACTAATGACTGCCAGCTGGGCACTTATTTCTATTATCCACTGAAACTATGGGATGGAATACTAGCATACCTAGTGTACTGAAAGCAGTCTCAAACTGAGTTCAAGATAATTTAACGTATTAGCATTAGGCAACCAAAGCTTCTCATATTATGTGAGATCTGGGTCATCATGTTTCTACTGTAGTTGGGAAATCTTTACATCTGGCCCAGTTCCTTTTCAAGAGAATACCTTCAAGATCTAGCAAAGTTATCTTACAGCGGTATGCTTCTTTTATCAGACTTTTCAGATGCAGTGATTCCTTTGATTTGTATAACTCCAAGCATATTGCTGAATTGGAAAAGGACACAATGATTTTTAACCAAGATAAGAGACCTTAAATCCTTCAACTGTCCTGATAGGTTTGCACAACTCTGTATACTTGGTAAACTACCAGCTACTGCATTGTGACCTGTGTCTCGCTTTTCAAGCCGCCTGTCTTCCTCATAAGACCAGTGACTGTACAGACATCCATGCTATATATTCCCATCTACCCCAGCAAATAAACAAGACTTGCTACAGGGATAGGTTCCAAGCTCAATGTATTCCCAGCCTTTGAAATGTTACCAGTACAAGTCAGGAAGGTGCGACTTTGTCTACCTTTTAAGGCTAGTGTTGTTGATTGGATGGGCATATGCAAATTTACACCAGGGTTAGCATGCATGGCCATGCCCAATTGGTAGGTAAGCACTATTAAGTGCCTAGGTAAAAGTGGCAAGATCTTGTCCGCTTAATGGTGTATATGGTACATATTGTTTCTATGTTCCTATATTGCTACTCATGGAAGATCAAAGTTGGGTTTTACTTTTCTTGCCATGTTATTAAAAATGTTTTTTTTTTTGTTATATTCAGCAACAAAGTAAATTTTAGTAGTAATGTTGCAAAAATGTACGCAACTTTAAAAGTCTATACATATTTTTTGTGAAGGCAGGTTCAGGAAAAAATTTCCAAGTTAATTGTATTATGATTGTCTACTAAATGTAGCACATAGAACTATCAGCAGAAAGAAATTGCAACAAGTCTGGGTATTATAGTAAAGAATTGACATACTACTACCTATAAAAATGGTCTTTGGTATTGCAGTCCTCACTGTGGTCTCATCAACTTACACAAGCACTGATTTGAACTTGACAGGCAACAGTAGCAGCCTTTGCTGCCAGTGAAGGGCATTCACATCCCAGGGTTGTTGAATTACCTAAAACGGAAGAGGGTCTTGGATTTAACATAATGGGTGGAAAAGAGCAGAACTCTCCTATTTACATCTCTCGCATCATTCCAGGAGGCATTGCAGACAGGCATGGAGGATTAAAACGAGGAGACCAACTTCTTTCCGTAAATGGAGTGGTAAGTTTAATTTCCTCCATTTTTTTAAAGATACCATTGTGCACCCACTTTGACATTTTTAGAAGATGACTGCATACTTAAGAAGGGGCTGTACATCACATAGCGCATTGAACAAGCCCTTGTCCAAGTCTCAGTAAACTGAAGCCAGTCTACCCTGCATATTTGGAGATACCTGCATGACTTATTGAGCCACAGCTTGTTCTTGTGTCCAAAATGTTGTCAGGCCTCTTCATTGTATTGCACTTGTACTAACCTGTTTACTTTCTTTATCGTTTAAGCTGTGCTGTGTTATGTGCCTGACTTGGACTGCTTAAAATTGATCCAACATTACCCAAGATGTATACTTTGACAATACATAACTAAGTGGCGTCTATGGCAATACATAACTTAGTGGCGTCTTTACTATTTCATGAAGTATGTCTGAGAATGTGTATCCAAGAAGTACAGTATAGTGCTACAGTGTTGGGTAGTGAAGCCAGACGTCTTGGCTGCCAGTCAACCTAATAACAGCTGTTTCTTTGACTGCCAATAGATCGGAGGCATTGTATCGAAACACCGTTTGGTGACTGATAAGTTTCCTTTTCTGCATTGTTCGCTCTCTGAGCATGTATGTATAGTTTGGGGAGGGGCTTCACCACCTGCAAAATGTTTTGGCATAATTTTTTTCATCTATCTGTAGTCTAAGAAACAGCTGTTGATAAATTGACGTGTCCAGATAAGGATATGCCTTGCTCTAGGGAGTAGGGAGGATGGTTTGAAGAAAGACATCAAGCACCTCCATGGATGATCTCTCTCCAATCATTTCTCACTCTGATCAGTCAAGTATCCACACCGGTTAACAAATAAGTAGGCTTAAGATCCATGAGGGGGACTAAGAGTCCTCAAATGGGAGGCAAAAATTATATTTAAAAGTCTGCAGCTGTCATTACCCCTGACATTGAATCACTGGCTCTGGAAAGGCTAGAAAAGTATGTGTGCATATTGTTCTTATTTATTAATAAATATGTATTTTAAATGAGATTTGTTGAAGTTCAGTTGTTTGCTTAGGAAATGACTGAATACAACCTCAAGGAAGAGCTGAAGATGCATGCTTCCATGCCTTCAGACATGTGCAGCCTGATCATCTGTGTTGCTTATGATGCAGTGTACAAGGTATCATATGTTGCAGGATCCAGCATGGGCATAAGCTAATACACTTTGCTTTTCCTTATCCCATCTGTTTGGCCTAGGAATTGATGAGCCAGATATATGTGTATGTATGTATATATGTATGTATATATATATATA
>NC_056751.1:260193007-260260507 GCF_019279795.1 Protopterus annectens | reverse complement strand
ACTTTATAAAAAGTTTTAAACATTTTTCAGTTAGGCCTAGGCCTTCCTTATTAATCCCTTTCTGTGTGTCTGTGTTTGGGGATTAATTTGTGTGACTGTTTTTGTGTGTGTGTGTCTGTGTGAGTATTTATTACTCTTTTCTCATTAGACTATGTCTAAAGAGGTAAAGGTCTCGGGCTTCAAGAAGTGTGACTCGTGCTGTCAGAAAATGTCTCTGACAGACGGTCACACTTCTTGTGTTTACTGCCTGGGGCCTTTACACCTGCAGGACTCCTGTGCTTTGTGTCACTCTTTTAGCCAGCGAGTCCTGCAGGAAAGGAGGAACAAGCTAATCCTCCGTGGCTTGCTAAAGCCGGAAGGTTCACCCACTAAAACTGGGTCTAGTAAGCCTTCCAAGCCATCCAGGGGTCGGGCTACAGCTTCCAAGCCTCCCCCGGTGGCTCCGACTCCTTCAGAGTCGAGATCGGCTCTGGCCGGAGCCGATCTTTCTCCTTCTAAGCTAGGGTCGGTTCCGATCGGTTCCGATACCCGATCTGCTGTTGCCTTGTCGGCTCCGGTTGGAGCCGACGCAGTATCCAGTATCGGAGCCGAGAAGCCTTCGGCTCCATCTGGAACCCATAGGACGTCGGCTCCGATGACTTCCTCCAAGAAGAGATCTCAGTCCCCGTCTTTGGAATCGATCCACTCGGCTCCGGGGTCTCCTCTTTGTCGGGCGAGTCATCGGAGCCGATCTTCGAGATCTTCCAGGCTGTCTGACCACAATTTAGAGAGGGTGGTAAGCAGGCTGTTAAAGTCACAGGCACTGGCCCAAATGCTCCATAGCCTGTCTCAGCAGACTTCGGCTATTGCTTCACCCATTGAACTTCCTCTTCCGACTCCCCACCAGAGTTCGGAGCCGGAGCTTCTCGGGACAGCGACTGTTTCGTCTCCACAGCCGATACATCCTTCGTCTTCGGCTCCGATCTCCTCCTTGAGACCTTCCTTGGAGGGATCCGGTCGTCGAGTTTCCCTGGTCGGCTCCGAGGGGGCTAGTGGCATCGGACCCTTGTCCGACCCCGCTCTCCCTCTCGGGGCTTCGGCTTTGGTAAGCTCGGCACCAACATCGGCCTCTGAGCCTTCCCTCTCAGTGGAGCCGGGAATTCCTGTTTCCTCGGAACGGGGATATTCCGGTCTCCCAGGGAGGGGAGCCTTTGAGGTGATGAGGAGTGTCCTGGCTCTGAGCCAGGTCAGCGATCCATCCCTCTAGCTCCTCCCTCTTCGGTGCCTGTAGACACCTCTTGCCAGCCTCTTGCTCTCAGGCCCAGGGATCCATCGCCCAGGTTTGGCCATTGGGAATTTCCTCCTCTTCGAAGTTTCTCCTGATCCTGCAGGTGAACCCCTCGGAAGAGGGCGTGTAAGAGGAAACACACAGACTCCCTGAGTCTACTACATCTGATACCGACTTAGATGAGTTGGAGGGTTCCCCACGATCCCCTCTGAGGATGTCTCCTTTTCAGACATCCTTGAGCTCCTCAAACAGAGGGAATTGGCCATCCATTGATCCCTCCGAGGATGAGTCGGTATACCTGGAGGCTTTGGATCCTGATCCTCCACCTCCTGGGTGTCTCCGCCTTCGACCCACTTATGCAGGTAGTGGCTCGAAGGCGTGGGCTCCAGATTCTGTGGAACCTGTCCCCAGGAGGCCATCCAAGTTTATTACAGCCCCTACGGACAAACAGTTTCTTTCCAAGGCGTTTCTGTGGATGCTATGGTGGTGGCGGCCGCCACTAAGAAGGAACTGCGGATCCTTCAGTACCTGTCCATCCTCCTAACAAGGATTCTAGGACCATGGACAGGTATGGAAAGCGGATGTTTTCTTCAGCGACCTTTGCTATGCGTTCGCTGAACTACCTTTGTCACTTCACCAGGCTTCAAAGAGATAATCTCAAGGAACTAGGTGAAGTGGTCCAGGATCCTTCTGCTGCTGGGGCTCAAGAAAAGATTGCCTCACAGCTAGCAATCCTGAATTCCTTATCCAACTCCTCCATGCGGCTCATATCCTATGCGGCCGATGGAGCGAGCAGGGCCGCAGGCACAGGAGTGGCTCTTAGGCGTCAAGCCTGGATGCGGCTTTGTAATTTTGCGGACCCCTTTAAGGCGTCCTTCACCAATACCCCTTTGATGGTTCGGCTTTGTTCGGACCTCAGGTGAAGGATACCTTGACCAGGTGTGAGCAGGACGGTAAAACTCTTTCTGCCGTTGGAGTCCATTTTCCACCCTTCTAGACCATATCCCAAGGGTCAGAAGGGAGGGAAGATGTGGTTCCATAAAGCCCAAGGAGCTACACGGACACACGTGGTCAGTTTACCCCAGAGGCAGAGGGGTAACAATAATAGACGCCCTAGAGGCAGGGGGTCCTCAGAACCAGGGCAACAGGGAGTCTCTTCCTGAGAAGCCCTTTCAGCACCCCTGAGGTGTTGCCCGACTGTCCACCCTTGGAGGCAGTCGGGGAAGGATTCGCTGTACCCAGTAGCCTGGCATTCCCTTTCACAAGATATGTGGGTACAGTCGATCATATCCGAGGGTTACAAAATCCCTTCGAAGGTATCCACCTCAACATTCCCTTCCAGACATCTCACCCGGTCAAAGGGATTTGGCAGAACAGGAGGTTTCAAAGCTCCTAAGAAAAAGAGCCGTCCAGACTGTTCCGGCAGACCAAGTAGGATCCGCGTCTACTCGAGATTCTTTTGGTCCCCAAAAGGACGGGAGATTGGAGACCAATATTAGACCTGAGCAGTCTAAACAGATTTGTCAAGAAGGCAAGATTCGGATGGTCACGCTTCAGTCAATTCTGCCCTTTCTGGGCAAGGACAACTGGATGTGCTCTATAGACCTTCAGGACGCGTACTATCACATAAAGATTCACAGGCGCTCCAGAAGGTTTCTCCGCTTTCGGCTAGGGACCAGTCATTACCAATTCAGAGCCCTGCCCTTTGGCCTCACTTCAGCCCCCATAGTGTTTACCAAATGCATGGCAGTGGTCACAGCTCATCTGAGACGTCAAGGATTCCAGGTGTTTCCTTATTTAGACGACTGGCTCCTCTCCGCCACCACCAGGTGTCAGCTTCTTAAGACCAGAGACTACACTCTGCAGCTTTGCAGGAGTTTGGGAATTTCAGTGAATTTCGAAAAATCTTCTCTGCGGCCTTGCCAATCTATCACCTTTATAGGTGCAGAATTAAACACCGTCAAAATGTTAGCCAGACTAACAGATCAAAGAATTCTGGACATCCAAAAATTCGTTCGGATTCTATTGCAGAGCAGCAAGGTCAAAGCCAGATTGATACTAAAGGTTCTAGGTCTTATGGCTGCGGCCATTGTTCTTCTACCACTGGCTCGCTTCCACATGCGTCTTCTGCAGTGGATGTTATTCACTCGGTGATCGTTCCACAGTCTTCCGATGAGGCACATAATCTTAGTCACACAATCGTGCAGAACTCATCTGAACTGGTGGATATCTTCCCCTCTTCTTCATCAGGGCCGACCCTTTGTTCCCCCTCCTCCAGTTGCCACAGTTACTACGGATGCCTCTCTGATCGGGTGGGGGGGGCATTATCAGGGCAGGATGGTCCACGGGACGTGGCAACCCATAGAATACCATCTGCACATAAATGTCCTGGAGATGAGAGCGGTGCTTTTAACGTTGCAAGCCCTCAACGACTTTCTTCCCACGGGGACTATTGCAGTACAAACGGACAACATGTCCGTGGTCTGGTACATCAACAAGCAGGGCGGGACCAGGTCCTATCCGTTGTGTCGAGAAGCTCTTGGACTTTGGCAATGGGCAATCTCCTCTCATCGGTTTCTGATAGCAACGCACATCCCCGGCAGGTCCAACCTCTTGGCGGACAGGCTGAGCAGATCCATTCTCATGCCTCACGAGTGGTCTCTCAATCAATCTGTAGTGGATCAGATTTTTCTGAAGTGGGGCACACCTTGTTGCGATCTTTTTGCTACACCCCAAAACAACAAGTGCCCGATTTTTCACCCTCTTTCCCCTACCAGGCCAACCCCTGAGAGACTCTCTAACCCAGGATTGGCCCGGGGACTTCTGTCGCCTTTCCTCCCTTTCCTTGATTCCACAAGTCATTCAGAAAGCCACCGTTTTGAGGGCCAACATGATAATCATTGACACTTACTGGCCTCGACAAATTTGGTTTCCGTCTCTGCATCGTCACCTCCTGGTGCAGCCCTGGCATCTGGACCCAGTTCCGGATCTCTTGATCCACCAGTCGGGTCAACAACACCGGGCCATTCATTCTCTCAACCTCACTGCTTGGTTGCTCCACTTCCTTCCCTAGCCAGGCTTCCGATGATCTCTGATTCAGTCAGAGACATCTTAGTGTCTTCTTTAAAGTCGTCCACCAGAACTGTTTATGCTAGCAAGTGGCGACGTTTTTCTATTTGGGCAAATACTAGGAATATTGATCCCTTTACTGCTCCTGTGCATTCTGTTTTAGATTTCCTGGCTGAGGTTTTTCAGTCAGGATCTTCTTCATCTACAGTTAAAGTTCAAATGGCTGCTATTTCCAAGTATCATGTTGGCTTGCATGATAATAACATTATGTCTCGTAGATTATGCAAGGCCTTTCTGAGAGGAGTTTTTCTCCTAAAGCCGCCGATAAAGCATCCTCCTCCGCAATGGGATCTAAATTTAATGTTGGCATCCTTGATGTTACCTCCCTTCGAACCGTCTGCTTCATGTTCTTTGAAATTATTGACCTGGAAAACTATATTTTTACTGGCTGTCACTTCAGCAAGAAGGGTTTCCGAGATTCAAGCTCTCTGCATCCGTTCCCCTTACTTGGTTTTTCATAAGGACAGGGTATCCTTAAGAACGAACCCGTCCTTTCTCCCCAAAGTTGCGTCTCAAACCAATATTAATCAATCCATAGATCTACCAGTCTTTTTCCCAAACTATTCTGACAGAGCTGAACAAAAGCTTCATTTTTGGATGTCCATCGTCAGCTCAGGTACTATTTGCATAGAACGAAACAATTCAGGAAATCGGACCAATTATTTGTCTCCTATGCAGAAAACAGGATAGGTCTCCCAGTGTCTAAAGTGACCTTATCCAGATGGTTGTCTTCCACCATTTCCTATGTGTACTCTCTCAGAGGCAAGCAACTATCTTCTAAACCGAAAGCACACTCAACCAGGAGTCTATCCACTTCTGCAGCCTTTCAGGATAGACTACCTATTGATACCATTTGTGCAGCAGCTACTTGGGCCCTCCTCATACCTTTGTCTCTCATTACAAGTTAGACTTGGCCTCCAGAGACAGGGCCAGTTTTGGTTCCACAGTTCTCAAGAGTCTGTTCCATTGAGCCACCCGGGATACAGGTGCTAGGACGGTCCCATCCAGCAAGAATGAAGCGAGATTGACAACTTAACATTTAGAAGTTATGTACCTACCATAACGTTCCATGTTAGGTGTTTTGTCTTACCTTCTTTCTTGCGTCCCTCCCTCCTTCCCCCTGGCCTGGACAGATCTTGAAGAGTTCCTATCAGGTTGTTTCCTCCTGAGCCTTCATTAGAGGACTCTTTATTATGAACTTGGGTTTCCTAAATATGTTAGGTTAGTCCTTAGCAGGGTAGGTTAGCTACCAAACGAGATCTGAGGTAGTTCCGCCTTGCATCATGGGATATAGGGTTGCCTCGAGCTGGTAAAAGGAGTTCATAAGCTAAAGCAAGTGCCGAGTCGGAGCCGAGGATCGGCTCCGAACCCATCCAGCAAGAAAGAAGGCGAGAGAAGACAACTAACATGGAACGTTATGGTAGGTACATAACTTCTAATTTTAATTCACCTGTAGAAAGTTGCTCTATTTTGGTGTCTAGGAAAGTGATAGTGACCTTGAGTAGATATTACTAGTTTAAGAAAATCCATGCTTTTTCTCATGTCAAATGTAAGTGTATCAAGGCTCTATTCGTCACTCTCCCATGCAAAAAAAGATATCTATTTATTGCGGTGGTGGTGCTGCGGTAGCGTTGTCGCCTCACAGTAAGACGCTGTCCGGTTCGATTCTCAGCTTGAGCGTCTTCTGCGTGGAGACATGCCTGAATGGGCGTACATTCGTTGACGGTTGTGCGTCAGGGCTGGTAACTCGGCATGTAAAAATCAACTACCAATCATTAGCGGACCGGAGTTCCTCTGTGGCGATCCCTAACCGGAAAAAGCCGAAAGACGCAACAACAACACAATAACATGTTTGAAACTGTTCAAAGTTGGTAAGTGTTCCAGTTCCCATGTACTGAGGACAAGGTTAGCAAATGCAGGAGCTGCCTTAGATCCCATTGCCACTCCCCTTATTTGCTTATAGATTTTTTCATTAAAAAAGAAAAAGTTGTTAAGTACAATCTCCTTAAGTGTTTACATAGTATTAACTTTAACGGTAGAAAAGCTGGTTTATTTGTTAAGAAATAACTTCAAATACATTAAACCTTCTTTATGGGGAATGTTTGTATACAATGCTTCCACATCCATAGTGACAAAAATACAATTAGATAACATTTCTTTCTTCTTATATAAATCATCCAGGAAGGCCCAAGAATCTCTTGGATAAAAAGCTGTGGACTGTACAAGAGGGTTGAACAATGCATCTAGATATTCTGCTGTTTTTGTCTGTTTTTGTCTTCTTAGAGATGGTAAGGATAGCTATGAAGAGGATGAAGAATGGAAAGGCTGTTGGTCCAGATGACATACCTGTGGAAGCATGGAGGTGTTTAGGTGAAATGGCAGTGGAGTTTTTAACTAGATTTTTAATGAAATCTTGGAAAGTGAGAGGATGCCCGAGGGAATGGAGAAAGTGTTTTGGTACCGATTTTTAAGAATAAGGGTGATGTGCAGAGCTGTAGTAACTACAGAGGGATTAAACTGATTAGTCAGCATAAAGTTATGGGAAAGAGTAGTGGAAGCTAGGTTAAGAAGGGAGGTGATGATTAGTGATCAGCAGTATGGTTTCATGCCAGGAAAGAGCACTACAGATGCGATGTTTGCTCTGAGAGTGTTGATGGAGAAGTACAGAAAAGGTCAGAAGGAGTTGCATTGTGTCTTTGTGGATTTAGAGAATGCATATGACAGGGTGCCTAGAGAGGAGTTGTGGTATTGTATGAGGAAGTCGGGGGTGTCAGAGAAGTATGTAAGAGTGGTACAGGATATGTACGAGTGTAGTTTGACAGCAATGAGGTCTGCGGTGGGAGTGACGGATGTGTTTAAGGTGGAGGTGGAATTACATCAAGGATCAGCTCTGAGCCCTTTCTTATTTGCAATGGTGATGGACAGGTTAACAGACGAGATCAGACAGGAGTTCCTTTGGACTATGATGTTTGCAGATGACATTGTGATCTGTAGTGAGAGTAGGGAACAGGTGGAGGAGACCCTCGAGAGGTGGAGACATTCTCTAGAGAGAAGAGGAATGAAGGTTATCAGGACTAAGACGGAATATATGTGTGTGAATGAGAGGGAGGAGAGAGGAATGGTGAGGATGCAGGGAGTAATGGTGGCGAAGGTGGATGAGTTTAAGTACTTGGATCAACAGTTCAGAGTAATGGTGAGTGTGGAAGAGAGGTGAAGAAAAGAGTACAGGCAGGATGGAGTGGGTGGAGAAGAGTGTCAGGAGTGATTTGTGACAGACTAATACCAGTAAGAGTGAAAGGGAAGGTCTACAAGAGGGTAGTGAGACCAGCTATGTTATATGGGTTGGAGACAATGACACTGACAAAAAGGCAGGAGTCTGAGCTTGACGTAGCAGAGTTGAAGATGTTAAGATTTGCACTGGGTGTGACGAGGATGGACAGGATTAGGAATAAGTATATTAGAGGGTCAGCTCAGATTGGAAGGTTTGGAGACAAAGCCAGAGAGGCAAGATTACGTTGGTTTGGGCATGTGCTAAGGCGGGATGCAGAGTATATTGGGAAAAAGATGCTAAGGATGAAGCTGCCAGGTAACAGGAAGAGAGGAAGGCCTAAGATGAGGTTTATGGATGTGGTGAGAGAGGACATGCAGGTGGTTGGTGTTACAGAGCAAGATGCAGAGGACAGGAAGAAATGGAATCAGTTTATCTGCTGTGGTGGCCCCTAACGGTAGCAGCCGAAAGAAGAAGAAGATTAGAGATGATGTGTCTGAATGGAGGGTTACTTTGATCTTTATGAATTTTGGGAATTCCAAAAAGTCTACCCAAGCTTGGTAAAGTAACAAACATAAATATTCATCCATAGAAATAGCATTATCAGCCTCTAACTGTTTGAGAGATTTATCAATAGCATTAAAATGCTTATTGAGTGTATTAATATCAACTAGTTGGTAAAACACATCTTCCATTGTGTTTTTTATCTCATCTATGTACACATTTTGTTCCGTTACTGTACCTGTCCCCTTATCAGCATGCATTATATGTAAGCTTTTGTCATGAGTTAAATCAGATAGTGCTTTTCTTTCAGGTATAGAAATATGTCATTTGTTACATGAATTGGAATAACATAACTTTTTGAAATCCCTCGCACTTACTTTCACGAAGATTTGTATCGAGTTTTATATAGTCTGGGATTGTAAAGACTTTTCGATCTAAGTGTGGAGACATGAGGTAGAAATATGAGTCATCAGAGTCATCAGAAACATCCGTGTTAGAAGTAGATTTTACAGTATGTAAAAATTTCAAATTTAATTTCCTAGCGTACAGGCGTAGGTCTAGCAGTAGATTTGACAACTGTGCTCTTTGAGAAGGAATGAAATTCAGACCTTTATGTAAAACAGAGTAATCCGCGGTGGTGGTGCTGCGGTAGCGTTGTCGCCTCACAGTAAGACGCTGCCCGGATCAGTTCTCAGCTAGAGCGTCTTCTGCGTGGAGACGTGCATGAATGGGCGTACCTTCATTGAAAGTTGTGTGTCAGGGTTGTTAACTCGGCACGTAAAAATCAACTGCCAATCATTAGCGGACCGGAGTTGTGCTGTGGCAACCCCTAACTGGGAAAAGCCGAAAGACACATCATGTAAAATGTCCTATCAGTGATGTTGAATACAGCAAAACACATTTGTTGCAACACTGAGTCAAAATCCTGTAAGTTACTATTAACTGCAGTAGGCATACTATCTTGTAAGCTGCTGTCATATCCCCTCTCAGAAATACTCGCAGAGAGCCTGACAACAGCATTCGTATCATGTGAAATGGTGACTGCAGCAGGCATACTCACGTGTACGCTACTATCACTTTCCTTCATAGAAATACTCTACATTAGCATTTAGATCATATAAATTAGTGTTAACAAAAGCATGACTTTCATCGTGTAAATTATTTATATTGTGAGTGTCCAAAGTATGTCTGGAATCATATTGTGCATTGCTATAATAAACGAAAGATGTAGTTCCTAATTCCGGTGAAAACTTCTGGTAACCATCCTTTTTCCAGGGTTCTGAAACTTCCGTGGACCTCCGTTTCTTGAAAGGCTTCTTCCGGTCCCTGTCACTTTCCCCTTGTACGAAACTTTCCATGGGGATTGAACTACATCTATAGGAACGGCAGCTTTGGAATGAGCTGGAGACAAAAGTAGAATTATCACTGCTGCTGTTTAAATTTAGTGCATTCGCAATGAGAGGGGGAGTGTCCGCTTCACTTCCTAAGGTAGTTGTTGGGTTGCTATGGTTACTAGATCCATCCAAACTGTGACGAGAAAGTCCATTAGAACTCATGGCATTGTTTATATTAGAACTAGTTGCACTATTATGTGAAGGAAGTCCGTTGGAGTTCATGGATTTGTTGAATCCAGTAGTATTCTTTGTGCTTTGATTAATTATTGACACAAGTTTATTAGCTGTAATGAAGAATGTGCCACTTGCTTTCTTTCTATTAACAGGATATGCAAGACTATTTTTATACTGATAAATGTCCTTATTAAGTTTTTGGTTTTTTACCGTTAAAGCTGTGACATGCCTTTCTATTTGATTTAATGCCCTTATACAAGTGTTCATGCAAAGGGAAGTCACTGATTTGTAGAACTGCCATGTTAAGGTCATTAATTTGGGTTCTCACTTCGGTTCTGATCTTGTCTGCATTTATGATCTGTAGCGTCTACAAACCCGTGTTATATATATGTTTTATATATATATAGATATATATTTATTTATATATATATTTATATGTATATATTTATATATATATATATATATATATATATATATATATATATATATGTATATATATATATATATATATATATATATATATGTATATATTTATATATATATGTATATATTTATATATGTGTGTGTGTGTGTTTATATATGCATGTAGTTATATTGGTTTTGGAGTCTGTTTTCCTCCTTCTACAGTTTTACAACCTGCTGTTATGAATAGGTAGTATTACTACTACTGCTTTCACCTGCAAACAAGATCTGGGTAACTTACCCAGTGCATCATGGTGTAAGGTGTTAGCCTCATGCCAGTGGAAGCTCTGGAGCTGTTGTATTAGGCCGAGTAACCCAACCAGAAAGAATATAGGAGAGATGGACTACAAACGTGGAACGTTTATGGTGAGTACATAACTTCCTATCATTTGCAAAAGTGCTGTTTTCTCAATAATAATTCTGCATTTGTATCCAGTTATGATTGCTCATCTTGTATCTCTGGCTAGGGCCTCTAAATGCAAAGCAGAGTAATAATGAAAGTGGTCACTTCTGCTTAGTTCCTTTTGTAAGGCGAAACACTTTAAACACTTCACCTAACTTGAGATGCTCCGTAGGTGTTAAATGTTAATGTTCGTGATTGCGGAAACCCAAACATCTCTAGCTCTCTCCATAAATTTCCAATGTACTCCGTCAAATGCTTTTTGACGTACACACCTGTGAAGATTTATGTATTGTCAGCTGTATTTTCTTGAGTCATAAGGGTTCTGTTCATGTCAGATGTGTGTCCTTGTATAAAAGCATACTGATCTAGGTCTGTTCTTGCCATTCATTTTGGCATAATCATCATGAAAACGTTGTAGCCATGATTCAGAATTAAAATGTGTGTATGACCCTGGATTAAAAGGGTCTTCCCCTGTTTTAGTATAACTACCACTGCTGCTGTTTTCCAAGTCAAGGGCACAGCCCAGCCAAGCCAGTTAATTTCCTATTCTATCACTTCTATTGGAATCCCATTATTTCCAGGGGGTTTTATCTGTATTCTGATTTCTCATTGCTGCTTTAATTTGTGTTCCATTTGTAATACTCCCTCCTTTGACTTCTGCTGAGAAAGTTGTAATTGTCTTGAAAATATTACTTGCAATCTCGGTCTTGTCTGTATAGTGCACTGTGATAATTTGCAGTTACTTAATTTTTTGAGTCTGCCTCTACCCTGCCCTTTTTCTTTGGACCAGTTTTTCCCTACCATTCTAATTCCTCATTTTAGTTATTTCATACTTTAGATGACTCAAACATTTGCCAACAAGTTTGTTACTGTAAGGTTATCAAGTTAATTTTAAAACGGATTGCATTTCATTCGTGTTTTCTGAATGCTCTTGCACAGACATTCTATATTTAGTTACTCTTCAACCTGCTGTGTTATGCTTATTTCTTGGTTGTGTAAATCCCTTCCTTTAAGCCCTTTAAATTCCTGCTGCGACTATTCTTCCTTATCTCGTTTGCTCTAATTGTGACATTTCTTATTTTCAGTTTACAGTTGTCAGTGGTTTGCCAGATCTTTACTGTTTAGGATTTGTATCTAAAAACTTTTCATTTTGATCTTCCCAATCATTAAATTACTTCCTTTTCAGAGGAAATATGGGAAAAGATCAGCGTTGGTCACAGTTGGCTTCTACTTACAAAACTTGTATAGGTGCATGGTCTGACACTATCATCTGATGTATGTTACAATATTCATTCTATATGTAACATCTAATTTTGCCCAGAACCACATTTTGTTGAAAAATGCGTGTATTGCACTTCAGTTGTTTTCATCACGTCAATGATTCTAAATGCATGCATGCATTTCTCTAAGTATCTGGTATTTGATATTTTGGTCCTCCAAAGACCATTTTGTTCCAATCTCAGGCCACTACCGTAAGTATTTGAATGTCTCTTTATAGCTCATCTCTCTGCTTTTGATGGAATATATACTGCAGTCAGTGTAATTCTAATTCCTGCTAGTAGCCTGTCACCACTGTTAATCTTCCCTGGCTATCCTTCATTTGTTCCTATTTATTTTTTCCAATAACCTTTTTTAATTAGTATTCAGATATCTTTCTTTCACTCTCCTATTTCCAACAAAGAAAGTCTTTGCCACTTTTCTTTTAAAAAAATCTGTATTATTCTGGTGCATTTTTTGTAACATTGTCTGTGCATTACACATATTCTTTTTAATTTACTAAACATGACAATCCAGTTTGTTATGAGTGATATGGATGGTAAAGTAAGGTTCTATTTTTTTTCTTTATTCTAGTGTTTTAAGGATTTTGACTTGGAAGACCATGTGCTTTGATGGATGATTTGAGGAAAGAGTAAATGGCAATTAAAACAAGGTGTCCTGAAAGAGCTTTGGAAAGTGGCACTGTGCAAACTGAGCTGCCTAAATGTAGATGTACTGTTAATATTACTATGTGAATGCAGACGTTGGTTTTCCCATAGTGTGAAAATAGGAGGAATCCAGGCCATGTAATTGTTGTGAAGCTTTTTTGATCACCCCTGAGGAATTTAGTGTAATGGGAAATATATTCCATCTCGTTAAAGGTGGTATTTGCATTGTGAAATTTATTCCATCTTCTTAAAGGTGGTATTTGCAGTGTGAAATCCATCCTTGGGGTCATGTCGACTCATTGGGATGCATAGACCGTGAGATGATTTATTATATTTCTTTAGCTTCTCTGTGTGTGGTTCTACATTAGCACCTAGAGAAACTTTGAAAAGTTGTGCATACTGCCAAACGAATATGACATGTTGATTGTGTTTTTAATACCTTGATAATCACTTAAGACATAGGCTAACTTATATTAATAGAAAACCCATATTATTTTCATTTACATATTCTCTGCATATTTCTTTAACTGTCAGTCCGACATTCCATAAATTGCTCAATTCCTGCCTTCCCTTAAACCCCCTGAATATTATTCTAGATGTGTTGTTCCCACAGTTTCCATTTATTTGTATGTAATTTGCCCCTTCCTATTCCTAAAGATCCTTGTTAGTTATGTTATCTCTCTTACAGTGTAAAATACTTCATATACAGTTGGTTTACACTTTGATTTCCATTTTCTAGTAGTTTTTTTGGCAGCCACCAGAATTAAACATGTCAAGGCCTTACTATGTCTAGACAGTTCAGATCCTGTGTCCCAACTGAAAAGAATCATTTCCTTAGTTACACATTTCCTTACCCAATATTTCTGACAAAGTACTCTGCAGATAATTTTTAAAGTCTGCCAACTCATGACAGTCCTAGAATGCATGTTCCCAGTTAACTCTTTCTTCCCTATTACACCTCCAATGTTTGCCATCTCCCTGAGGAAAAATTCTTTGGAGTCTGCTTTGGATATAAAAGTATCTGTGCGAACACTTCAGGGGAAAAATCCTATATCTTCTAGAATTTGCATATTTCAGAGCCATACATATGTCTTCCCATTGTTGCTTTCTGAATTGCATATCTAATTTCTCTTCCCAATCTTTTTGACCTCTTCTGATTGATTCCTATCCTTACTGTGCAAATAGTTTATATGTCCTACTATTTTTCCCTTTATTTAAACGGCTTCTGTTCTAGAGTGAGTTAAAAACTTGACTAGTACAGGTCTTCCATTTGGGATTCTCCTATCACTTTCTCTTTGTCTATACTCTGATATCAATCCCCGATAGGGAGGTCAGTCACTAGCCTGCAAGCCAAATGTCTTTGTGGCTTTTTCCCATTGTATTGCCTTTCTTTCTCTAATTATTTGTTCCCAATACTTAGGTTACTTTGCCAGTTTCCTCTAGTAAATTCCAGCCCACTCCTGCCTATTCTGTGTACCCCTAATTAGTCATTCCTATCAGCAGGCTCTTTCTCCATTCCTGTGCTGGCCTAGTTCTTGGTATGTTGTCTGCTACTTTGTGAATGTAATAATTTTAATTTCTCCAAATCTTTTGGGTTTTTAATACCATGACTGAAATGAACTCCATTCCTAAGTCTTAAGTATGATTAAAGTTCATGAAATTAGTATTGTTTAAATCTGTGATGTCAGCCAGAAGTGCTCTTTGCAGCAGTTGCAATGTACTCAGTAATGACTACTCCTGCAAATTTGTACTTGGTTACATGGACTGGTAACATATCTAAATACGATTATAGATTCTTTTTTACAAGACCCATTGCTGCTACTACTGTTGGAACTGTTTGGGTATCTTTCTGCCACGTTGCTCTCATTTCTGCCTCCAGATCCTGATATTTTATGACTTTGTGTTTGTCTGTACGCAACACACTGTAGCCACTGGGTCTGGCGAGATCAATGCTACTTTTGTCTTCTTTTTATGACCACTATATCCGGTTGTCTAGCATCTATCTTTTGAACGGTTGATAATGGGTAATCCCATGTGATATAAACTTCATCATTTTCTATGATGCTTTGTGGCTCATGTTTCCAGTGTTTTTCAACCATTTCAATACCATAATGTTTGCACAGTCCTCAGTGCAACAGTCTTGCCATGTTATTATGCCTTTCAGTACACAGTCTTTCTGCCATTAGTATATCACAGCCATCAGCAGGGTGTGCAACTGTTTCCAGTTCGATTTTACAAAACCTACATTTGTTGGTTTCTCCCACATGTTAAATAGACTTTGTAAACTAGCGTGTATGTAGCCCACTATCTTGGGTCGCCAATATTAACCTTTCATCTCTTGGTTTGAATTTCTCTCCTTAACCATTCCTGTGTTCGTTCTTAATCAACATGCGGTTCTTCCAGAAGTTTTCTGTACTTGCAACTATATTTATGCATTTTCCACATTTCTTGTCTTCTCATCTGATCCCTCACCTTGTATTCTTTTTGTTTTTTTGGTGCGTTTCAGTTGCCGGATTTTTTGTAGACTTCTGGTTTGATTTCCATTTCTGCTTATCACTGATATGCTTCTGCTAGATTAAACAGAGGAATCATCTTAGATTTGTTTTCTTCAGGTTTCAAAACTTTCACTACATTTGGGTCTTGTGAAGTCAGTAGATGTGTTGAGTCCCACGACTGCAGATCTATATATGTAATCAATTTCAAGGAGACCCACCCCCTCCTTTGGAACAGGGAATATATAATCTTGGTATGCACTGATTTTTATAAATCATTTGGTGAGCATGAAGCATCCTTGTTTTCCTGTCTAATCTATCCCAACACATTTTGGGGCCAACCATTCACTCCAAAACTGTAAGTTAAGACCGGAAGAGCAAATTGATTTACAGCTTAGATTTTGTTCCTAGATCTCCGTGCTATTTTCAGGATGAATTTAAGTCTTCTAAAGTATTCCTTACTAAATTTTATTCACATTTGTTCATGTTTTATTGTTGAGACTTCATCAATTCCCAAATATTTATATAGTCCCTCTTGCTGAAGTTTTTTTAGGTCACATTCTTGTCCCAAACGTATGTTTTCTTGGTGCTGCAGTTTCCCTGCTTTAAAGGTTGCTTTTGCACATTTATCAAGAGCAATTGTCATTGTTATATCATCTGTAAAAGTTTTGACAACTTGCATTTGTGCTTTCAGTTCCTCATGGGATGAGCTGTACAGTTTAAAATCAACAAAAAGAAAATAAATCTTTACACTTTGTTGTTTTCTAGGAGCCAAGTTATAGCCATGACCTAAGCTTTTAAATAGCTTAATGGGTTGAGGGTAAGGCAGAATAACAGTGATGACAGAGTCACCCTGGAATATCCCCCTTTGAATTTTTATCCCTGGAGTAATTTGTCCTTTATCATGGCTTAATTTCAGAGCGGTCATGGTCACTGTAATGTCTGTCAGTGTAAGGTCTATCTTGTACATTTTTAAGCACTCTTGAATGAATGTGGGATACTGTCAAATGCTTTTTTTATAGTCAATCCATGCCATTCTTAGATTCCTCCCCTTTTTACAATTCTCCACTATCACTTTATTTAGCAACAAATGATCCTTTGTTCCATATGACTTTCTTTTATTGCCCTTTTGTTCTACTGCCATAATTGAGTTTTCTTCTAAATGGATATAAACTCTGTTGGCATCAATTTCAGTGTATAGTTTATTTTGTATGATTGTTGCTATCCTCCTTAAGGATCTGTCCAAAATCCCATTCTTTCTTTTTTTACGCCCCTTGCTTTATTATCATCCCTTTCCACTTTGTAGCTTTATGCTTGTGATATGTGTGAGAACCTAAACCATGTAGCTCTAAAATACCTCATCAAATCCTAAATCTCCTTGTTTTATTGGGAGGGTCAACTAATCCCACTTGATTCTTGCCTTGTTCCTCTCCCATAAAGTCCTTCAACTCTAAACTACTGTTCACAGCTTCTCCTCTGATTGATAAAAATATAGTTGACCTGTGCCTAAATTAAAGGGACAAAATAATTTTTACTGCTTGTATTTTGCTAGCCATATTCATAGACAAGAACTTCCAGATTCTCAGATTGTGTTATCTTTTGTTTAGCTTTTTCCTACATATCATTATTATTCAGTCCATTAACCCAACCTTATTCTTGACCCTACCTCACATTTCCATCCCTCTCACAGTAAGATGGGCAGTCTTTGGCTCACTTTGTGAAGATGTGGGAGGCTATGACACATTTCATTTAGGTCCTGCTGATAGTAAAACAGCATTGCTGATTACATTTAAAGAAAAAAAACGGCATCTCATGCTCCTAAAGGCCAACAGTAACTTATGCTCAACAAATAGAAAGCCTACTGTTGTATGGAAGCATAGAGAAGGTTCTAGAAGAAAAAAAGGAGCATAGAATGTAATTTAGATGGTTTCTGGTCGTAAGAAGAGAGGGAATTTGAGGCCCATTTTAGACTCTCCAGACTGAACAAGTTCCTGAGAGTTGAAGAGTTTAAATTGCTGTCTTGACAGAGCTTTCTGCTGGTGTTGCTTCCACAGGTCTACTTGATGGTGAGTAAACAATGTCTGTATACACATCCCTATAGTCAAGGTGGGTAGGCAGCCTCTCAGATTTGAAGGAAGGTGTACCTATTTCCAGTTCACCTCCTTGCAGTTTGGCCTATCTGTTGTACTCGGGGATGGTTACAAAGTGCCTGGCACTAGTAATTGTTTTTTGCATGGCAAAGGATATCCCCCTGACCCCTTATCTGGACAACTACCTCATCCAGGCTTTGTCTTTGGAGGAGAGATGGAGCTCTTCAAACCACACTTTTTCAGTCTTTCAGGCTAACTTAATCTTCTGGTGATCCACCTGTTCCTACAAGGTAAGTTTTATTCCTGTGGTTTTACTAGATGCAGAGGAGCTGAAAGCATTCCTTCCAGAGGACATCTGTTTTTCTTTTACATTATTCTGTAAAGGTTTCCAATGTGAACCTGATCCACACTGGAAATTTTCTCAGAGTCCTGGAATATTTGGCCTCTTGTATATATTGACTTTAATGGATAGAAATGTTATGAGTAATGCTGTATACAAGGTTCTTAGCCTTATTTAAAGCTTCATAATGAAAAGTCTGTAACTTTGTGTATGTTGCACACCATATTGTACAGTTTTATATGGTTTGCTAAAGTTTGTTCAAAGTTATATACATGATACTAATGATGTTTTACAAACATATCAGTGGTATAGTTGTTGTGATGACCCACCACTGGACCAGTAATCAAGGAGCCTCAATCCTCACCACTGACAACATTGGGGGATGTACCCTGGGAGGATAACAGGTACACACACAGTATTTCCAGATACAGGTCTCTGCATCAAGTGCGATTTCCCTTAAGAGCACACAAAGACCACAGTTAGTCCAGGGCTGGTTTCTCCCAATCCCCAATAAGACTCCCTACTGGCACAGCTATAGAGTTGAGATCTGAGCTGAGTGACCAAGCCAAGACCTGCCAGCACCTTCTCTGTCCAGCCAGTTCTTTGTGTCCCTAACAAAGTAACACACACACACACACACACACACACACACACACACACACACACACACACACACACACATGGGAGAGGCCGACTCAGGTTTACTAGCTCTGTCCCCTTCTGCCCAAACTTTAAGGTAGTTACCACTGCCACCAGTCAACTCCTTATCAGCTACTTTAAGGCCCTTAACGAAGGGTGTCCAGCCGTACTGTGCAATGTTAATATTAATGGTAGTTTGACCAAGAGTAAGGCTGTTAGATACATACATATGCAAGTATTCTCAAAACTTAAATCTCTCTACACAGATCAACCACAATGAAACGTTGAAATATGTTTAATAAAAAACAAAAGAACAAGACAATACTAAATATAAATTCACAGTGACATCGGAGTTCAAAACCACAGGAAATATTTAAAGCAACATTGCAGGGCAGTCTCAAATAAATAAATAAAATATCCAAACTAAGTTTCACTATATTCCTGACTGTATCTAGGAGAATTACACTATTCCCTAGTAACTTACTATTAGAGCAAGGAAGATGTGGTGATTGATTGGATCTTCTAGCTGTTGTCAGGTCCAAGACAGAATACAGAATGCTTTGTGTTTTAAAGAGACTTCTCAAATTAATATCTCAGATATTACTGCTGGGATAGCTTGCAGAATGACATAATGTCTTGTCTTCTGATTCTAGTTCCCAAGTGAAACCCCAACTGCTAGAAGATAGCAGTATTTAGTATCTTTCTGCAAAAATACATAAACCTCAGATCTTTGGCAGATGCAGGAAGTCATAAAACAATTATATTCCTCCACATTTCAACACTAGTAATTATTTCACACTAAAAGCAATGCAGAGAGCTTCCTAGTACAGACATGCTTCTCTTGTTGCACTGAAAACTGAAAGTTACCATTTTTTATTGCGTAGCCATACAGTAATTTAATTTCAGCTATTTTTCTGAAGTTAACCTCCTGTATTCCAGTTTCCACTGTTACAATTTTGTAACTGTTTAAATGCATATATTTTATGTATATTTCTGTTCTATTCCAGTAGGGCCCACTGTGGATGTTCTTTGTGTTTCACTGTTGCAGTCATTACATTTGGGTAATCCTACTGACAGGTTGCCCTCAGTAGGCCTGAATTCCAAAGTTCTGGGTCCTGCGTCAGCCGCTGTCACCCCCACCCTGATGTCAGGTCGTCAGGGGTATAAAAGATGCGGCCAACGCCATTTTCTAGTCTTTCTTGTCGCGTGGTGCCTGAAGCAGAAGCAGTTTGCAAGTGCCGATCGGCCGACTCTTGAGATTTTCGTGTTAGAGTTTCAGATCTAAAGTCTTCAATAAAGCTAAGTACCCCATTGGGGAAACCTTTTTCTTGCTCCAGACCGATGTCAGAAAAAGTTAATAATTGTATTTCTTCTGGAAAGCAAATACCTCATAAGGACTTTTATTGTTACTGTATTCCTTGCCTAGGCCCTGATCACACTGTTGCTGGTTGTCGGTTTTGTGCTAGATTTAACCAACGCACTATTAAGCGTCGGTATGATTTTGCTTTAAACTATTTTGGACGCCAGTTTAATTATCCAGAAATGTTGTCGGATAGCCATCAGACTACCGGAGTTCACAAAAAACGCAAAGAAACTGAGAGAGAGAGACAACCGAGGCCCAAAACAGACTAAGCTTCTCATAAGCCAGTCGCCGGTTCTCAGTGAGGTGCTTTCGCAGCCCCTGACGCCCGCTACTTTAGAGTCGCAGGCTGCTACCGACTCCCACGTGAAGTCGGCCATGCTGCTGGAAACTCAAGGTATTGGAGCCTCTGATACTATTCCTTCAGATGGGTCCGGAGCCACTGAGCAGGCACCGGCTTCTGAGGGTGTATTCAGACCTAAACATCTTTACATTAAACCAACCTCAGCTTCAAAGGCAAAGACTAAAGCACCTTCTAAAGCAAAGAAACAAACTCGAGCCACGTGGACAGGCCTCTATGCCCAAAAAACAGATGCTCAAAATGGCAGAAGATTTAATTACCTTGATCAGGGGTTCCCATCCCCCTCCTGATAAGAGGCCTAGGCTAGAGACTGACTATGAATCTTCGGATCAGGTTTCCATTTCTTCTGATCAGGAATATTCTCTTCCCCCCTATGAGGATTCTGATGCTGAAGAATCTATACCTTCAGCTTCTCCTCCAGAGGACTATTCTTTTTGGGAAACCTTGCATACCATGAGGGAGCATTTCCACTGGGAGAGCCAAGATTTTTCAGAATCTAAAAAGAGGCTCTGGGATTTCCTTTTACTACCCCAACACAGGCCGCTAGCCATCCCACCTGTGTTAGATATTGTGGATGATGTGTTTTCGGAGTCTGACTCTCTCTACCTTCAGCTCCTGTTAAGCGTGACAGATATTACAGGGTTCCTGACTCACATAAATTCCTTTTTAAAAACTCTGCTGCAGACCCAGAAACTATTTCTCAGGGTTCCAAGGGAGTTGAGGCTTCCGCTTCAAAAAACTCTACCCCTTCTGACAGGGATTCTAGGGCAATGGATAGATGGGGAAAAAATGTTTACACATCTGCTACCTTGGCTATAAGGGCCTTAAACTGTCAGTTTCATATGCTTAAATATCAGCAACATGTCATGGCATTGCTTAAACAGAAAATGTTATTAAACTCTGAATGTGCAGAAAACAAGGAAATGCAGGATTTATCTCATGCAGCTGAACAAGTTGGAAAGCATACTTTGCAATGTGGTTTTGATTCTTTTTGGAGGCCTCCTGTAGGGCCGCAGTTACGGGTTCTGTAATTAGGAGGCATGCTTGGTTAAAGGAACAAAATCTGCCTGATCATGTCAAGGTTAAATTATTAATGCACGTTTACAGCATGATACTTTGTTTGGTGTTAAGGCAGAGAAGGTGTTAAAGAAAATGGAGGACAAAGCTAAATCTATGCAAACTGTCAAAGTTTATTTACAAGTACAACCATCTAGGTTTAGCAGACACTGGCCTGCAAAGAATTGGTCCTTTCCTGTGTCAGACAGACTTCAAAGGGGCAGATCTAGACGCCCTAAAGGCAGATCCCAGGCGCAAGGTTCCTACAGGTCAAAACAATGGGGTGCTTTCTACCTCCAAAGTTGGAGAAGACAAATCACAACCATACAGGAAACAGTCCCAATGACTTCCACCTGCCAACATCAAGCACTTATCTGCTGGCAGCACCCTTAGGGGAAAAATTAGCACTTTTTTCTCAATTGGCACATTATAACCCAGGACAAGTCGGTTCTAAATAACATGTCACAAGGGTACAAGTTCTATTTCCACACCCTGCCAAAGGCAAACTGCTGGTCAGATCTGCCAAAAAATCAATGGGCAGAGGCACAAAAACAAGTCTCATCCCTCATGGACATGGGGGGCCATTCAACAAATACCACAGCAAGAGCAGGGACAGGGATTTTACTCGAGACTGTTCTTGGTACCCAGAAAGGACAAGACCTGGAGACCAATACTGGACCAATCTATTCTGAATACATTCCTGGATATACCAAAATTCAAGATGATGACTTTGCAGCAGCTTCTGCCCAGGCAAGAACGCTTGGCTGGTGACTCTAGACCTAAGAGGCATACCTGCATGTCCCAATCAGACAATTATGCAGAAGATACCTCAGATTCAAGGCTGGCTCTATGCATTACCAATTCTCTGCACTGCCCTTTGGCTTATCTACTGCACCCAGGGTCTTTACAAAGTGCCTGGCACCGGTAATTGCATTTTGCAGACAAAGAGGAATAGAAATATATCCTGACTTGGACGACTGCCTAATTCAAGCATTCTTCTACTGTATCTGGCGTTTGTGAAAAGACTTCTAACATGCCTAGGGTACACAGTCAATGAAAAGAAATCAAAACTAGTACCCTGTCAAGAGATAATATTCCTGGGTAAAAGCAATACAACTGCCCAGATGGCTTATCTCACGCCAGACAAACAAAGGCAACTGACTACCTATTTCAAAATGTTGGCAACAAAGGCCCAGTTATCTGCAAGAAAAATTCTGCAGGCTTTGGGCTTCATGGCATCATGCATCCTACAAATCCCATATGCAAGACTGCATATGAGGAAACTTCAGTGGTACCTAAAAAGTGTTTGGATTCAACATTGCCACAGCCTGGAAAGAATGATTACTCTCATTCCCTGCCTACAACAGGAGTTTCGATGGTGGGCAAAGGATTGTCACCAAAACAAGAGACAGCCATTCACATTACCCCCAGCCAGGCAGACACTAACAACGGACGCATCAGATTATGCTTGGGGGGCCCACATGGCAGGAAGATGCATTCAGGGCACATGGTCCTCAACCCAAATGCATCTCCATATCAAAGAGATGCTAGCTCTTCAGAATGACCTGACAGCCTTCAAGAACCTACTTCATCTGGGACAACTACTGATAAAGACAGACAACACCACGGTCATGTGGTATATAAACAAGCAGGGGGGCACACATTCTTACTCCCTTTGCAAACTAGCCCTATCTTTCAGCTGGAAAAACCTATCAGTATATGCCTTTCCCCCACTGCCTCTCCTCCCAAAGGTACTCCTAAAGGTCAGACAGGAGAAGCCAAAAATGATACTGATTGCCCCAGACTGGTCCCGCCAGTACTGGTTTCCAATCCTAAAAACCTTGTCTCACTGCCCAGCTTGGACCTTACCTCAAATACCTCCTCTACTGTCCCAGCAAAACAGTCAGATCCTGCACAGCCAACTCAGGACTTTACATTATCCACCACGCTGCCAGGTTTAGTCATACAAGACACACCTCTCAGTAAAGCTGTGATGGATGTCATTTTGGAGGCCAGAAGTCCTAGTACTAGAAAGTCTTATGCTGGAAAATGGAAGAGATTCTGTGCTTGGAACCAGGCACAAGGAACTGATACAGCTGTGCGAAATATTCCTCAGAGTTTGCAATACTTAATTGAGATGCTGGACAAAGGCCTATCTTTTTCATCTATTAAAATTCATGCCTCTGCCATTTTAGCTCATTACAATACAGAGCCACCAATCTTTTCTCATCCCTTATTAAAACAGTGCCTCAGAGGACCTCCAAGGAGATCACCAATGCCTGCATGGGACCTCAACTATGTCTTGGAAAAACTCACCCTGCCTCCTTTTGAGCCAGCTGCTACTGCTGATATAAAGTTTTTTTATCTTGGAAAACAGCTCTGCTCCTAGCAATAACTTCTGCACGACGAGTTTCTGAGCTACAGGCACTCATGGGTGTGGAACTTTTTATCATTTTTTATCCGGACAGGGTCTCTCAGAGGACAAACCCAACATTTATGCCTAAGGTGGTGTACAGTGTGGCTCTTAACCAAACTGTTCACCTGCCACCTTTTTATCCAAATCCACAGAACAAGGGGAGAGAATTCTGCATTCTTTGGACATACACAGACAGCTTAGATTCTACTTGGACAGAACCAAAGTTTTCAGAAAGTCAGAGCAATTACTAATGGCATATGCTGCAGGATCACAAGTAAAGGCGGTCTCAAAGCAGACTATTTCAAAGTGGATAGGCCACTGCATTCGTTTCTGCTACTTACACCATGGCAAGCCAATGCCTAAGGGCATTAGGCCACATTCAACCAGAGCTGCAGCCACTTCAGAAGCCTTTCTCAGAGGAGTACCAACTAAGGACATTTTAGGGGCTGCTACTTGGAGTTCAGTGCACACCTTTACAAAGCACCGTCATCTTCCACTCTACTCTAAATCCAGGGCAGGCTTTGCCACTGCAGTTTTGCAGGGCCTCATAGCCACTCCTAATGCTGTTTAGCCCCAGCCTCCCTTCCATAGCTTTGGGGCTCTACCCAAATGTAATGATTGCAACAGTGAAACACGAAGAACATAGTACAGTTGTGTACACTTACCATAAATGTAGATGTTAGAGTGTATTCACTGTTGCAGTCCAGGTTACCCACCCGCCTTCCCCCTTTTTCTTCTGATGGAACCTATGTGGTGTATTTGCTTATAGAGGAAGGTAAAGTTTATATTGGTGCATGTATTTATTTATATATATATATATATATATATATATATATATATATATATATATATATATATATATATATATAAATTTTGGCTACGCTTTTAGGGGGCACCTGACATCTGGGGCAAGAAAAACTAAAGAAAATGGCGCTGGCCGCATCTTTTATACCCCTGACGACCTGATGTCAGGGAGTCTGTTGTGGCACCACCTTTGTGGAGTGGGACCACTGTTGCTGTACGCCATTCCTTGGGAACATATCCTGTAGTAAGGCTGAGATTGAACAGTGACTTTATATGAGGGTTTAGTTCTTGGAGCTCGTGTAAGATGCAGCCCGGGACACCATCTGGTCCCATTGATGCTGTGTTTTTAGCTTTGGAGAGGGAAGCTCTCACCTGTGCATCTGTGATCTCAGGAAGGCTACACTCTGTTGGGATAGAAGTTTGCTCTTTTGGGGGGGAAGGGGGGAGAAGTTTACACTGAACCTTTCTACCAGGATGTTGGCAATGTCTGTGGGTTCAGTGAATTTTTTGTCATTTTGCACTAACTCAGAGCATATCTGGGAGTTGCCTCCCAGGTTTCTGACATAACTAAAGAAGGTCTTGTGATTATCTTTAGTGTCTTGTGCAATTTTTCTTTCAAAGCTGGCCTTAAAAGATTTTGAGGGATCGTAGTTTTTTGGTAGTACTGATCAGTGACTCCTTCCCTTTTTGGGATTTTGCTCTGTCATCTAGTAGCTTTCTCCTTCTGTTGTATAGCTTATTTATGGCCGGGGTCCACCAGACAGGTCTCCTGCCTTTGGAGGAGTGAGTCTTGGTTCTATTTGGGATAGCATGCTCCATGCATTCCTGTAGGTGTCCATAGAATGCTTTTGTAAAGGATTCTGCATTTTGGGTCGTATTGGCCACTGGCCCGGGGGCTTTGAAGGATTCCACCTCAGTTTTGAGAAGTTCTTCACCGTGGTTTCCTTGGCTAGGGGTGGGGATGGAATATGGATGTCCAGTGAGATTTGTTTATGGTCTGATCTTACCAATGAGGGGTATACCTCTGGTGTGGAACATAGAGACCCCATGTTGGTGATGACCAGATCCAGTATGTTTTCCCCTCTTGTGGGAGTGATCAGTTGTTGCATAGCATTTGAGTTTATAAATTCTAGGAACCGTTGGGCGAGGGTGTTTGGGCTTGAGTAGTTTTCCCAATCGATGTTTGGGTAGTTGACGTCACCCAATATAATAGTGTTTGGATAGACCTTCATATTCTCCAGTGTTCTCAGGAAAGCCGAGTGAGGTTCCTGTGTTTGGGAGGGTGGTCTGTAGCAGGCTACAAACTGAAAGGCAGTTTTGCCCACTGTTAGTTGCACATGGATGGTCTCCGAAGCTTCGTGCAGTGCCACTAGCCTGGAGGTGTGGGTATCTTTGATAAATATGGATACTCCCCCTCCTTTTGTGGTTCGGTCCGAGTTTTGGGGCCGGAAAGCATGGTATGAAGTATAGCCTGGTAGTGCTGGGGTGCTCTCAGGAGCCTTGAACCAGGTTTCTGTTACTGCACAGATATCGATATTCTCCATACTGAGGAGAGTCTCGAGTGCATGCATATTGAGGTTTAGACTTCTGGTGTTGAGCAGCATTACCCTTAGTTTTTTTTTCTTTGTGTTGTCTATGGGGGTGGGTTTGTCTTTTGAGCCTTGCCTAAAAGGCACTATGGGGGAGGCAAGAGCCTTAGCCAATATTCAAAAACCCAGGGGTGACAGGTGCAAGCCATCCCTAGTGAAGCAACGTGGCTTGTCAAGCATGTCATCCCAGGCTGACAGACACTGGATCCCCTTTGAATGACACCAATACTTTAGCCAATTGTTAAAATTGATCATTTTGTCTTTATACTGTGGCATCATTCTTGGTGAGGGTATGATGCTACTCAAGGTCAGGGTCATACCGGCCTGGGCGACATGATCAAAGAGCTCCTGTACGTCTTTTTTCATGTAGTCCAGGGAGGTACGTCTCAGGTCATTCACACCAGCATGGACAATGACAGAGTCATACTTGTACTTGCTTTGGAGTGACCCGAGTGCTTGTGTTATGTGGCGGATCCTGGCACCCGACAGGCAGCTTACAGTGACCTTCTCCTTGTTCAGCCTGGTGAGTGGGACGTCAGTGTGTCTGGCAATAGTCACCTATTACAAGTGTATTAGGTGTGTTGTTTAGCCTTAAGGGCTGTGACTGTGTGGCACACTGACTTTGTGAGCTATGTGCTACGTGGATATTGTTTTGTGGTAGGTGTTGCTTGGATGTCTGCTTTGGAGGTCTCTGCTGCTTAGGCAGTTACACAACTGTACTTTACTTTCCAGGCACAAGCACTCTACAGAATATCTTCTCAACACAAACACCTGTACAGAGCAGTCTGATAAACACATGACCTAGAGTTCTGATAAATTTGTAACACAAGCATCTTATATAAATTATTTGGATATTCACCAATGGCGTATAATTTACAAAATTCCAGATAGCTGTGCTGGCATCATCTCCCTTTGTCAAAGTAATAATAGTGATGGTTTAATATGTTTTTGCAACTTTGTATATAAACTCGTTTGTAGTGATACCGAATCATTATGGGGTTCAGGCAGTTAGGGAACATCTTTGTACTAACAGTGTATTTACATGTAGGAAAACAGAGTTTGTCTCTTGCTATAGACAGAATTAACTAGTAATATATTTGTTTGAGCAACAATAATATCACCAGGTTTCGGGCGTGGGAATGGGAATATCTATGGCAAATATGTATGCTACTATACCACTTAATCAGTGGGAAATGTATGTTTTTAACCCTGCTGGGGTATATGTGAAGAATGTGTTTTTATAAGTGATTTGTTGATGACATATTCCTTATTTGGAAAGGGGGGTGTGAACAAAGTTTGGTTGAATATGTATGTTTTTAGATAATACCACTGATTTTTTTAAACTTTCAGTTGAAATGTTCTAGACTTGAGATTCATTTTTTGGAAATATTTATTAGGAGACAGAGACAATATTGACTAATATTTATAGGAAGGAATTGCAAGCTAGTAGGTTTCTTCATAGGCACAGTATGCACCCTAATCGTGTATTTAAAGGCATTGTTAAACAGTTTGACTCCACAGATTATATATTTCAAAATCTGTAGTCAATCAACAGGTTGGTGAAATAAGAAAGGAATTTGAAGCTAGGCAGTATTATGATAGCCTCTTGTACAAAATGCTGGAATATGTCATTAAAGAAAGACGGTGGCAAGCAAAGCTGTATTTTTCAGGTTGCCATCAGGAAAGGCCATCTGGTAAAAGAAAAATGGATAATGTATGATTTATTACTCATAATTCTAAAACTAAATGTGTTAACATTATTAAAAGTAATTGGATTATTTTGACAAAATTTATAGGAAGAACACCACAATTTGCATACAAAAAGTGTCAAAATCTTAAACAGAAAATATGCTATAAAAATGAATATTAAGAGATCTAATGTTATTAGTACAAAGTAGGGAACTTTTCCTTCTATAAATATATTGAGTGGTACTAAATTTATCCATCCTATTAATAGAAGTTACCAGTTTATCTGTTTTGCAGTGTGCAATATTGAATATATAGTATACCAAGCTGTTTAAATGTTTTGTTCAAGGTCTTTGTATAGGTAAATGTAATGGGAATTTGAAAGAGGATTTCAGAACATTAATCTGATGAAAGACTGGGGTTAGTACCATCTGTCTTGCAAAGCATGTTGGAGAGAGGGGTGTTACAACATACAAAGTTTAGGGTTGTACATAAAGTAATAACTAAAGTAAGAGGGGGTGGTGGGTATGATGATGAAATGGAAATCACAGAATATCAATGGATCCTGGGATTACAGGCTGATAAAGAACCATGATTAAATGCTTCTGTTGGCTATAAACCTGTGTTAAAATCTAAACAAATGAAGCTGTGATTTAAATGGTTTTCAACATTACTAGTTTATTTTTCATGGCTGCGTGTTTCTTTATATTCTTTTATATATAATATTTTGTGTTAATTGTATGATTCTTAGTATAGCTATCAGTAGTTATGTTTTGTTTTAGGATGATTGTCTTTAAATATGTTCTATTGATTTTACTTAGTGAAAACTTTAATCCATGAGGAAATGAATGAACTCATGTATTTGTTGGTACTTTTTAATCGTGTGATGGATTTAAAAGAATGGATTGCATTTATTGTGTGCAATCATTGAGAAAGGGAAGTGTCCCGAAAGCTTTAGTCATTTCTAATTAAATTTTTTGCACAGTTTCTTGGTGTTTGAGATCCAGTTTTTTGCTATTGTATCTTGTATATTGACTATTCCCATGTTAAGACCACTTAAGAGGAGGGTTGTGGCCAAGATGGCTAACTGAAAGGAGCAGCTGGTGAAAGCTCTGACTGAAAACTTTTTTTTTAATCAAAAAAATTAAAATTTTGAGATGCTTGTTAGCTAGTTTTATTCACCAATTGTCAGAGAAAAGATTTATACCTTCAGTTTCTTCAAAAACTAATTTTCCTGTCAGAATTTCAAATGGTTGATTTAAGAGAGAAGAGACTTCTTGAGTAGCTCCTGTTGAATTGGTACTCGGATTCTTGTATTTAAAAAAAGACATCCAGTCACTGATATCTAGTACACAATATGTATTACTTAAAATGGATAAACTGGATACCAAACTAAAAAGTTTTAAAGACTAGTTCAGAAGCCACATGAAACATTCTGAAATTCTTACGAAGCAACAGAATGCCCAAATCAGTAGTATGAAGAAGTTTTAAATGATCATGAAGGGAGAATAACTGAAGTTGACTCTCTAATTACATTTCTTTTAAAACCAAATAACTGGCTAATAGAGACGAAATAACATTAGAATTTATGCTATACCTGAAAAGTATGAAGGAGACAGTATAATAAACTTATTAACAACCTGGCTACATAAAACATAAAATCTACCTGAAACTTTATCTTTTGGAATTGAAAGGGCACATAAATCCCTGAGAACTCCTTGAAAGAGGGAAAACGCACCACCATATTCAGTTATAGTTAAGTTTATTCCCAGCTTAGAAAAAGATCAAATATTAAAAACAGCATGGTCTGGCCCACTTGTTAAATTAAGTGAACATGTAGTCGTTTTTGACCAAGTTTATTCCAGTAAAGTCACGCGTAAAAGAATATCCTGCTTCCACTGACTAAAGAACTTAGAGTAATATTCCTGCAAAGATCAAATTGTTTTTCTGAATGAACTAAAATATTTGACACACTGGAGGAGGCATCCATCCACTTTTGTTACCAAAAATATAACCTTTAATACTGAAGAAATTGATTATAACAGTATATCCCTCAAGAGTCAGAATAAAACAAATTCCTGGAAAACTGCTTCTAAAATTTAAAAAAGCTTAGAAACAAGTGGCTTTTATTCTGATTGCAGGACTTTTATTTTATGAAACAATAGATTTGCTGTACAAGTATGTTTTGTATTGGTATTTAAGCTTCAAAACATATACAAGTATGTATTTATATTGTAAGCTAAAGCAGTTTTCATGATAATGAATGTAAATGGTTAGTTTTACCATTTGACCATTTTACAGTGAAGGACTTAATTTCAATTAACTAAACTTATAAATGTATTTGTAAATGTTAAACATACTTCCTTCAAGAGGAATGGCATTAAATTCTAAGCAATAGAATAGGTAACTTTAAGACTATATATTTTATTGTATTTTTTAATGTGCCTTGCTGGGTTAACTGAATGTCATATCTAAGTAATATGCTAATTAGAAGTGTTAAAGTGCTGGTGGTTTTATTTACTTTGTTCCTGTGTAACACATTTCTTTCATAGGTCTTTTATGAAGCAGTTAACACTTAAAAAAGAGCAAGAACAAAAGAATGCTAGAGTTGTGTGAAAATGCTTGATTCTTGCTTGCCTCGCTTCCCACCTGCTTCAACTGTTTTGAAAAAAATCTAGATCAAAATTCATCACTGATGTCTGTGAAAACAGGAAGGAACTTTATTTTTTCTTTCTTTTTAGATGTACATATGAGAAATCTACTCAAAATAACATTTTTAAAATTATTTATAAGTAAAGAATTGGCAAAACCAAAGCTGTAGTAATATTTTATATTGAGCTGTTGCTGACATGTAGTTTGCTTGCATTTTGCTGAAAGTTAATAGCTTTTGCTGTAGTGTTAACTCTAACTGTACATATTAATGGAAAGATGCAGCTAGATGTTTGTTACTGATTAGAACAGTTTAAAAGAGTTAAGAATGAGAAGCCTACAGTGCCAATAACCAGCTCCTGTGTTGTCATTTTCACATGAAATTAAATTTAAATGTCAGGATTTGAAGCTTAAATCAGAACAGTTCACAATGGCTAAAACCCACATTCAAATTAAAAAAGCAGGAATTTTTTTATATGTAGTCAAGATTGCTTGCAGTACTAGAATTAATAAGAGTAAATATCTTGGGAGTAATATGTAGGTACAGAAGGAATGAAATATTTACTGTGTAAGATTAATAAAACAGCAGTATCAGTAAGTTAAGAAATGTATACACATAGTGTAATGTTTAATAGAGAGATGATTATTAAATAGCTCATTGGGAGATTTTAGAAATGCAAGTTATGTAGAATAAGGTTGAATGTTAGATGGCAAGTAAAGAAAAATATAAACAAACTTCTTATAAAAAGATGTGTATTACCTATACCTCTATATGGCAAAAACGTGAATGTACAAAATCTCATACAATTTGCATAAAAAAGCATACAGAAATATTTGAAAATATCCTGAAAGCTGAAATTTGAAGCATGGCCATGTGAACTTTTGCATATTGTTATGTTATTAGATTCAAACTACCTGAAGTAAGTCAGATCTGAAACTTGAGTGTTAATATTGCTGAATCATTTCATTCACTTTGATAGACGGTAAAATAGATTTTTCAATATGTTTGAACCCAGGAAGGAGAATGGGATTTGAATTAAGCACATTGCAACTTTTGAATCCACATTCTACCTTTCAGTATTCATCTTGGAATTAATGCTTCTGTTTTGGTCCTGGTGCAAGAGGGAGCTTAGGGACCTTATTTCTTGGGGACTGCTGATCACCGGAAAACTTTGCTTCATAGGTGCCAGCTTGAAATTTGTGCTTGTGTTTTGCTCCTGGTGAGAAGGAGCAGAGTGCATAGATTCCTGTTTCTGGTTGGAAAGTGATTGTCTCTGCTTGACCTTCCTTATTGGACAGGTTGCTATTTAAGGCATCAACCAGGAAAAGGCTACAACAAGCATACAGACCCTTGTATCATCCGGGATAAGGCTGTGGCCTTCTCATCTTCAGGAACCATGCTACTGTTTTTCTTATGGTGTGAGAACAAGCAAAGGAGCATTATATCCCAGCAAAGTGAAGCTTTGGAGAGACCGACACAAGTAGTAGTCAGGCAGTAGCCATTCAGTTGACTCCTCTCTTTTCATCATTCTCAGCAAGCTAATTATTTTCAGAAAGTACTGCTTGAGTTTCTTCAAACTTCAGAGTATCTGCCTAAATACTTTGTCCATAAATTATCAGACTCTACGTGTTTCCTGTCAAGTGTTTGGCAGTGCCCTGTGTAACCACAAACACTTTAAGTTGATATATTTCATGTAAAAGCACTATTGAAATTACACCAATACCTAGTTGCTGCACACATGACAAGTAATTTGCAGTGACAAACACTACCCCCAGAGTTGCAAACCAAATACTTTGGACATTGGATAGCTGGAATGAGAATATAAAAGTAATCAATAAAAAGGGGTCTGTTGCCATGGATATGTACTTTCTCTCCATCTTCGTTACCAGCATTGTGGGATATGGGCATCCTGAGGCAATGTAGAAATTGCCTCATGTTTACTGACAACCAGTTAATTGTCAAACTGATATGGTATGTGAGAGATGTATTTACACAATGTCACTGGAGTCAAAGCTCTCACATAAAAGCAATCTTAATGTCAGTAAGGCTGGCAGTAGTATACAGGCTACACCCCATCACGCACAATTCAACGCAGACACATAGACCACACATGCTGAGGCACTTAAATGTAACCTTCCTAAAGCACAAAGACATCCTAGATGAAGTAGACGTAACAAGCACCCTCAGCAGCTCCAAATGCACTCTTTCAAAACAACATCCACATCAGTACATACTGCCACATCTCATGCAGCCTCTACTTTTAAGTCCATAAGGCAAGCCAGCACAGTCTAACATTCTAGTCATTGGAAACTAACACCAATGTCTCTCTCACCAAATTGAGCAAGAAAGAAGTCTCAGAATGTGTCCCAGGCTGGTATGAGTCTAGCATTCAGCAGCAATTTACTTTCTCCAAGGATGATACCACAATACAAACAAAAGATGACCGACTTTAATTGACTTAGTTTCTGGTGCCCTCCTAAGAGGGGGTGCAGCATTTGTCAGCATGGATGGAGATGGTCAACAGACCATGCTGCTTTGCCGGGGATGGTCTGCACCTCCCTCCTATAGGCTTTCGTTTTTTAGCTAAAGCATCGTCTTCCTCCGTATTGACTTTTTAGCCAATGCCAGACTGAAAGTACTTCTGACATAGCAACTCAAAACTAAGAAAATCTAAAGGTGTTACTACTCCATGCTAGGAATCTTAAAAAAAAAAAAACTCCACTCCCTAGAATATCTCTTCACCCTAGAGAATGCTGACATCTGTGCAGTCACAGAGACATGATTTAAAGCTGCAGAGAACCTACAGTACATTTAGACCAGCTACTACACAAACAGGGACTAAAGGTGTAGGTGTCTCAATCAAAACTAAATGTACCTCAAGGCTGGACAGTACACTTCAGCTTTCCCACGTTCAAATCATCATAGGAAAATGCATTACCACTTCCTTGCAAGCTGTAGGTCCCCCTCTGACCCAGGAAACCCATATCATGTATTTAAACTTATTAGAAAGACTCCCCATCCAACCCAATACCATATTCATGGATGACTTTGGTTACCCCTGTATTACCTAGGAATCTTATATGACGCCAGACATGCAGGCACATAGATTACTGGGTTTCGTAAACACAAATTCTCTGGTCCAGATTGTCACTAGACCAACCAGGGGTGCAACTATATTGGATCTGGTACTCACTAATATGAGAGTGCTGCACCACCCCTTAGTGTGGTAAGGTCAGATGACAAAATGGTCTCCTTTGAAGTAAAAATAAAAGCTGGAACTCCAGCTAACCCTGGAATATTTAGGAACTACTCTAAGGCTAATCTCCTACTATTGAGTGATAACCTGGCAAAATTTCAAGTCTCAAAAAAGCCAAACAGTTGCAGAACAAAGCTTAGTTCATAGAACCAACAACTGGATGCAGTATGAAACAAACCAAGCAAAGCTGATACTGAACAAGTGTTTAATAAAACAAAGCTTTCAGGTCAAACAAACCCTTCATCAGTGTATAAAATACTAACATACTAACCATATTTATACAATCAAAAATCACACAGCCATTAATTATTCAATTAAACAATCAAATTGTAGTCAAGAACAATAGTTTTTAAAAACACAGGTCTCTATTTCAAACACATTTGTTTATATTTTAATTCAGGTTTTAAAGAAATTGTCTGATTTAAACCCTGTGGTACATTAGCACAAAGGTGTATTATCCATTGATATTCTTTCATCTCAAGTTTTTATTTAAATCTCACCCTCGTATATCCTTATATACTCTATTACCCTAAAAGGGAATTTATGTGCATTCCCATATATATTGATTTTCTTGGCCAGGGAATTGATCTTTCTTATTATTTCTGAGTGGTGCTCAATTGTTCATTCCTTCAGCTTTCTGGTTGATTTTCCAACATAAAATGCTTGACATCTATTACAAGTAGCCAGTTATATTATATTTGTTGTAGCACGTCTTGCTAAACCTGAGAATCTATAGTTCTTCCTAGTTGTTGGATGTTGAACAATATTATTTTTATTAATAACATCACAACAGCTACAGTTGTAACCAGGAAGGGTACCTAATTTAACTGCTGTTACTCCACCATTCTTGAAGCACGTCTTTATAACATATAACTTCTGTTTTAAGTTCTGACAGTTTCTATATGAGAACCTAGGTTTCATGCCTACTATGGGACATAACTCTGGTAAAGATGTTAATATACACCAGTTGTTATTAATAATCCTTACCTCAGAAGTAGCCCTATTATATGTTGTGACAAACTGTAGCTTATCTATATCTAAATTTGTATCAATAATTGCAGAAGATTCTTCCATTGTGTTCATAGAGAAATAAGGTTTTATGTTGTCCTCCCTGCAGCCCAGGGCATACTCAAATTTCCATATCCAGGGACTCATTAGTATAGCCCCTCTCTAAAAATTCATCCTTCAATTCCTGCATTTGTTTCTTACATTTTTCTGTAGAGGAATTGTCTATTAATACTAACAAAACTGGGCTTTAGTGACGCTCTTAAACACGTGGGGCATGCATGCTGCTTTGATGAAATTTATTCCTATGTGTGAGTTTTTTATAAACAGTAGCTTGAATTTCAGTCTCATCGAATGAAATTTTCACATCCAGAAAGTTAGTACTAATCTCTGAATATGTCATAGAAAAATGTAAAAAATCAGTGCTGCTGTTCAAATAGTTTAAGAATACATCTAGTTCATCTCTGCTACCATGCCAAACAAAAAAACAGATCATCCACATGTCTCTTAAAACAAGTAATATTCTGTGAAGATTGCTTTGGGCCATGATGTATAAATAGTCTTCCACTTATCCAGTACTAGATTGGCATATGTGTTAATGCCAGATATTTGATGGTAAATTCTTTCATTAAAGACAAAATATTTTTCTAGTACTAACCTGAAGTAATTCACATATAGTTTCACTGAATCTGCCAGAATATTGCCCATTTTTACTAGAAGTTCCCTTATGGCATCTATGCCACAACTATTGGGTAAAACAGTAAAAAGTGACTGAATATCAAGAGTCACCATCAAGAACTTATTTGTAATTCCAAGGGATATGTATGTCCTAAATCAACTAGAAAAACTTTTCAAAAAAATCATCAGTATCACATATATAACTTTTTAGATATAGTAGTTGTTTAGACAATACATACTGTACTGAAATGGGCTCTGTAGCCCAACCCCTCCCAGATACAGTTGGTTTCATGTGGGGGTTCCAAATTTTTGTGGACCTTCGGTACCCCATATAAAATAGGTAGTTTGGGATGTGCTGCAGTGAAATATTGATAGAGCTCTATGCTAATGTCATTCATCAACTGTAAATAATCATATATCAATGTGTTAATAACACTCAGATTTATACACATCATTACTGCTTACACATTTAAAAGTGCTTACATCAGCTAAGAATGAAGATGTACTATTAAAATACAGTAGTTTATCCATAACAATAACAGCGCCACCTTTGTCAGCTTCTTTTATAACTATGTTGTCATCCTGTATCAGTTTTTTCAAAGTACATTCGTCAATAGTCAAGTTGAACATCTTTCTGAAAAGCATTTATTATACACTTCTCTAATCTGCCTTTCGCAAATGGTAGAAAAAACAACAACCACAAGGTGGCTTTTGAGTATAAAGACGCTAGAATGTTTACATACATTACTTTGCAGTGTCTCTTGTTGGTTAAGTATAAGCTTTAAATCTAAATTGCGAGCGAAGAGCTTCAAATCTGTTAATATGGAACTTAAAGCATCCACAGCACAGGGAATGAATTTCAGTCCCTTATTTAGCAATGTTAAATCAGATATTGTAAGCTCTGTCTTAGATAAATTAATGACAGAATTCACATTAACAGTACCTTTCAAAGAAGTTATTTTTGAATTCTGAAGTTGCTTCGACTTCTTCTTTTCCTTTGTATTGAACGATCATCTGGATCATTCTCGTTTCTTCACCACAACCTGTTCTGGTAGCTTTGGGCGTACAACCATTTGTTCTGTTAAAAAAAAAAAAAAAAAAAAAAAAAAATTCCTCAGTGGACAGAGAGTTCCTTATCACTTGTGGGCGTGTCTCCATTGCCAACGTTGATGGAGTCATTGGTTAGATTAGCAGTCAATCCATTTTGTTGAAGTTCATTCCAGTCAGGCTATATAGTGTTCTGTTGCACGGAATTTAAAAGCAAAGTGACATCATCCAGTTCATCCATATGGTTGGATTGCTTATTTGAGACAAAAGTGACATTCTTAGCAGTCTCAGAATTGTTTTATTTTCGGCCAGGCAAAAATTTGGCCATTACTGTAATCATTAATGTCTCTGTTCAACGTATGCCTTTTAGCATTCACAAAGCTCTCATCCAGTTTAGAGAACTTTTCAAGCAGTTTATCATAGTTGGATACATATTTAGAGAATAAACTAGATGCAGAAATATTATTCTCTAACTCGCGTATCGCAGTATGTAGTTCTGCTTCAATCTTGACAAGTCATTCATAAGCTTTATATTCTAAACCAAGCTGTAAAGTCATTTCTTGCCACTTCTGTAATAAGGCAGGATACAGATTGGCATAAGAAGGCATTTTCAAAACCCTTAAGCCACGAGGTACTCTGCCTAGCTCCAAATATGCCAGAAAGTTGCAACATTGCCACTGTAGTGCCTTAAACTTTCTTACCTCCTTCTCAAGGGTAACAAATTGATGCAGATAGTTACATTCATCACTCTGTTGTGAAGATTTAATTTGAGGAAAAACAGTTCTTTTAGTAGTCCAAAAGTGGATTAGAAAGAAAAAGAATCTCTTGTAGATTACAACTCTTTTGCTGGCTGCGTTGTAGAATTAAAGTGTCTCTGCATGTGAATGTTAGCATAATTCTCAAAAAGCTAAACCGTTGCAGAACAAAGCTTAGTTCATAAAACCAAAACTGGATGCAGTATGAAACAAACCAAGCAACAGTGACACTGAACAAGTGTTTAAAGGAAAACTCCACCCTCTCATACAGTCTAACTCAATAGTTAGGTTCATTTCTCCCTACAATATGGTTCCAGCATTGTGTATGTACCATAAACCTACTTGTAGTTTTTAAAACTTTTATTTCCTTGCATTGGAGTCAAAGGTTGGGAAAGCCCACCTGCTTTTTTTTAAACGCAACTTCTCACGTGCCTTAGAGAAATTAGTGTCCACCTGCATGACATATCATAGACACAGTTAAATCTGTAGTTTACCTTGTCCGGTACGGCTGTCACTCTTATATGGGTAATTAATCCTGCTAATGTCAGGAACCCAGCAGATGAAAATAAAGAAGGCTGTGGAATTGTTACCACTGTTTTTATTGCAGAGTGGAGGAGAACTCAACACTCCCCTTTCATAGCAAAACAAAGCAATTAGAGCACTCGGGGGGTTTAAACACACACACAGGCCAGAACTGCAGAAAGAGTCTGGTGACAACCCTATCAACTAGGTGCACTGATACTGTTCATAAAAAGGTCTTTTATGCTTTGTGTGACATCCTTCCAGAGGGGGATGCATACTTCATGAAGTTGTGGAGGCCAGGAGCACAAGGTTTGACCCTATATTGGGAAAGGTGTTGTAGACACTGGACTGAAAAAGAATGATGGAGGCATGACTTACAATAAGGCATTGATTATTACATATGACTGGGAGGCTAAACTTGTTAAGGACATCATACAAGATGGATGGAAAAAGTTTGCCAGTATTTCTGATTTAAACAACATATTTGAGAACCCCTTTAAGTGCATTTATAAGAAGGTTCAGAATATAAAGTCAGTCTTGGAAGGTGGTGCAGCTAGATATAAAGGTACAGATTCTAGAAAGAGAGGCACGTATAAGTGTGGCAACTGTGCCCAGTGTCCCTACATAAAGGTAGGGGAAATGACACACTTAAACTGTAGGAACAAATTTATTAAAACCAGGGGGTATGCTAATTGCAGTACAAATGGCATTGTTTATTTAACTTTATGCGATCAATGTGACCCATTTTATGTAGGAAAAACTGAGAAAATTTTAAATGTGGGTTTATGAACATATGTACAACGTCAGAAAGAAAAATATTAGCAATACGTTGTGCAGACAAAATCAACTTGTATTGATGTCAGTTTTGGTTTTTATGCTATAGAAGTATTACCTATAGATCCCAGGGGTGGCCCTTGGGGAAACCTGTCTTGAATATAGGGAACTATATTGGCAATTAATTTTAAAATCAAATGCATACCCTGGTTTGAAAGAAAATGTATCTTTGAAGTCTGTGTTAAAATTGAGATCTGCCAAGTTGTAAGTCACAATTTTGGTCACTAGATGGTGATATTAAGTTTTAACAAGCACATTGCATTTATATATGGATTTTGCATATGTTATTTAATGTATGTTTATAGATGTATGTATTGTATTAACATGTTCAAATGTTTGTTTTATGGTTTTTAAGGTTTTTAAACCGTTCTTTTTAACTAACAATGATTTTTAAACAGTGATTTTATGACTGTTCAGAAATGCACTGTTCC
This sequence comes from Protopterus annectens, assembly GCF_019279795.1. Lineage (NCBI taxonomy): Eukaryota > Metazoa > Chordata > Ceratodontiformes > Protopteridae > Protopterus > Protopterus annectens. The sequence goes on along the minus strand of NC_056751.1, from coordinate 260,221,970 downwards.
TTTTATTTTTGTGGTTTCTTAATCACTCAGTTCATTTGATTGGCTTTTGGGTTTTTAAACTTTGTATATAATCAAGGATTTAACTGTTGGTAGCTCATCTAATGAAGTTTTAAGACGAAAAAGCGGTGAAAACAGTTAAAGCATTTGTGTGGATTTATCTTTCTTGTCAGTGTGCTTTGGTGTCAACAATACATTTTTCTTGACTGATATCCAACTTCCCTTACCAGTGCTTCCTTTTGGGTTTATGTCCCATAGTTGGCATGAAAACCTAGTTTATCATATAGAAATTGTCAGAACTTAAAACAGAAGATGTTATGTGATCCTATCTCGCCTACATTCTGACTGATGGGTTCGGAGCCGATCCTCGGCTCCGACTCGGCACGCTTATGCCAAAGAGCGAAGTCTCTTATTGGCTGAGCTTACTATATCCCAGGATGCACCACTACCAGTCCCCCAGATCTCGTTTGCCACTAACAAGCAAAGACGTGGTCTCGAGCTTGGCTGAGCCAAGTAGTGTTTTTTTCACTTACTTTCCTGTCAGGGATTTCCTAGAATTCAACAAAAAGCTGTTTTAACAGCTATTTCGTGTTTTTTGTGTATGAGTGAATTTTTTTTGTAGTAAAATATTTGTGTGGTGATTGTGTATTGTCTGACTAGAGGTCCCATTTGAGTTCAAGGGCCTTCCCCTGTCAGTCCGTTGTCATTCAAGTCCCGTTTTATTTTAGGGTTCTTGGATACCTTTAGTTGTTTTTCTATTGTGTCAGCCTTGTTTAAAGAAAAAGGAAAAGAAGAATTTTTTTCTGTGATAGTTAGTGTGTTTGCTGTTCCCCAGGTTGGTTGCCATAATGTCACAGGCTCCTAGGCCTTCAGGGTTTAAGAAGTGCACTAAGTGTAGTTTCAAGATGTCAATTACAGATGACCATTCTCTCTGTGTGTACTGTTTGGGCGCTAAACATTTGCAGGAGTCCTGTAGCGTGTGCCACGCGTTTTCCTCGAAGGTCCTCCAAGAGAGGAAAAATAAACTTATTTTAAAAGGCCTTATTAAACCCTCATTTGAAGAGGCATTAGCTTCCTCTCCTTCTCCTGCAAAGAAGAAAAGGGCGTCGGCTCCGACCAGCCCGTCGGATCCGACCGCCAAAAGACATAGGCAGGCTTCTCCTTCTGCTCCACGGACTTCGGAGCCGAGGGCGGAACTGTCTGCCTCGATGCCTCCAGCCTCGACTCCTCTGGGTTCGGAGCCGACGGCTGGGGCCTCGAGAGGCGGGTCATCTTCATCGGCTCCACTGATCTTGGAGCCGTTGAAGGTTGTCCGCTCAGACACGTCCTCCTCGGCGCCGAAGCCCTCTTCGGCACCGATGGAAATTGGTTTGGACACTCCTTCGGCGCCGATAATTATCGAGTCGATTCGGAGCCGGTCCCCTAGTCCCTTGGAGCCGTTGGAGAGGCCTACTCGGACCCGTTCGGTCTCTTCCAGGTCATCAAGGATGTCAGATTCGGACATAGACAGGGTACTCCAAAGACTTTTCCAGTCCCCAGTCTTTCAGAAATTTGTTTCGGCTCCGACCCAATTGGCTTCGGAGCCGATAGCCCATTCCATTGCCATTCCTTCTCCGACCGCTTCGGCTCCGTCGGAGCAGGTGCTGATGGAGCCAGTGGAGATCCTAGGGTCGGCTCCGACCCTTACTCCAACCCCGGCCTTCGGGTCCGAGTTTAGCACACGGACTTGTTCGGCCGGGCCCGGGGGTGACGTTTCGGGACCAATGCTGTCGGTTCCAAGCCTCCCTCGGTGCTTCGCGGGACTTCAGTCTGCTATCATGGCTCGGAGACTGGACCCTCCCAGGATTCTGGGGTCCGGCCTTCAGAGCTATGAGGAGTGCCTTGGCCAAATCTTCTTCGGCCATCTCACGGCTTTACCGGCACCTTCCTGGGCATGGAGACTGGGTCTTTGGCAGTTCCCTGTCTCTAGGCAGCGGAGCCCGGGCCTGAGGTTACCCCCACTGGGGTTCCCTCCTCCTGAGGGTCTTTCGGCGTTGTCTTGGAGGAGCCCCCAAGGAAGAGATTGTGCAAGAGGAAGCACGTGGACTCCCCCGATGAGTCTCTTACATCGGACACTGATCTTGATGATGCGGAGGGGTCCCCAAAGTCGTCCTCGGATGATGTCTCATTTGCAGACATTCTAGAGATCCTCAAGCAACGAGGCGGCTGGAATTCCAAACCCCCCTCCACTGATGAGTCGGTGTTCCTCAAGGCCTTCGGGGCTCAGCCCTCCGCCTCCTGGGTGTCTCCGCCCTTCGACGAGCTCCTGGATTTGGTTTGTCGGAGGGCGTGGGAACATCCAGATACTGTGGAATCAGTGCCTTCTCGCCCTAACAAATTTTTGTCTGCCCCACCCGAGAAGGAGTTCTTAACGAAAGGCGTGGCTGTAGATGCCATGGTGGTGGCATCTGCTACCCAGCAGGACGTGGCAGAGGCTTCAACGTCCATCCATCCTCCTAATAAGGAGTCTAGGAGCATGGACTGCAGGGAAGCGCACCCTGACTTCAGCGGCCTTTACTCTGAGGTCCCTGAATTATTTGGCACATTTCACCAGACTACAGAGGGATCTGGTCAAGGAGCTCTCAGACTCCCTCTCAGGTAACCTACCTGAGCAGCTAGCCCAGTCGGTTAACTCTCAGTTGGCTATCCTTACCTCGATTTCTAACTCGTCCATGAGGCTCATTTCATATGCGGCCAAAGGGGTGGGCAGAGCGGCAGGCACAGGCGTGGCTCTACGAAGACAAGCCTGGCTCCGTTTGTGTCATTTCGGAGGCCTTCAAGTCTTCCTTTGCCGACGCTCCCTTTGATGGGTCCTCCTTGTTTGGACCCAAGGTAAAAGACACTCTTACCCGCTGTGAGCAGGAGGGAAAGACTTTTATCTGCCGTAGGAGCACGATTTTCCACTCCCTTTCGGCCTTATCCCAAGGCTAAAAGAGGAGGGAAGATGTGGTTCCACAAATCACAGAAATTCTTTCCTCAACAGCAGGAAGATTCCCCTTCCAGAGGCAGAGGACGGGGAAATTTTTCTGGGAGACGCCGTCCCAGAGGCGGCAGAGGCCCCCGCAACACTGGAGACCGCGAGTCCTTTCGTGGCTCTTCAGCCTCCCACACTCCATGAGGGATTGCCCGGCTGTGCTGCTCCGGAGCCAGTCGGGTGCCATTTTGCCAAGCACCTAAAAGCCTGGGAGTCTATTACTCAGGACAGATGGGTGCTTCGGATTATTGCCGGAGGTTACTTCATTCCCTTCACACGCCCACCCCCACCGTCCAAAAAAATCCCGGACCCACCACCCAGTCAAAGGGAAATTGCAGCCGTAGAAGCTTCAAAGCTGCTAGAAAAAGGAGTCATCCAACCGGTCCCCACAGACCAGATCGGATCCGGAAATTACTCAAGGTTCTTTTTAGTGCCAAAAAAGACAGGGGACCTGAGACCCATTTTGGATCTCAGCAAACTAAACCAGTCCGTCATGAAGTCCAAATTCCGAATGGTCATTTTACAATCCATTCTTCCATTGTTGGAGAAAGATGTTTGGATGTGCTCCATAGATCTCAAGGACGCCTATTATCACATACCGATACATCAGGCGTCCAGGAGGTATCTGCGCTTCAGCCTGGGAGACAGTCATTTCCAATTTTGTGCACTGCCCTTTGGTCTCACCACAGCCCCCAGGGTGTTCACCAAGTGTTTGGCAGTAGTGACTGCTCACCTGAGGAGTCTCGGATTCCAAGTGTTTCCCTATCTGGACGACTGGCTCCTGACTGCCACCACCAGGCATCTACTACTAGAGAACCTACAAGCCACCATCTCCTGGGTGCTTCCCTGGGAATTACATTCAACTGGTCAAAGTCTGTCTTGCTGCCTTCTCAGCGCATAAGATTCATAGGAGCAGAGATAGACTCAAAATTAATGCGAATCTTCCTTCCTACCGAAAGGATACAAACATTACAAGATCAAGTCCGAGCCCTGCTTCTAAGATCCAAAGCCCCAGCCAGGATGGTCCTGCAACTTTTAGGTTCAATGTCTGCCACGGTTCTCCTAGTTCCTCTGGCAAGGTTGCACATGAGGATTCTCCAGTGGCTGTTATCGACACAATGGTCTTTTCAGGATCTCCCCCTCAATCATCACATACTGATTACAGAAACGTGCAAACGGGACCTCCACTGGTGGCTTCTGCCATCCAATCTGAATCAGGGAAGACCCTTTGTTATACCCCCTCCGGTGGCCACCTTGACAACGGATGCCTCCCAGACGGGGTGGGGGGGCATTGTCTGGGCAGGGTCAGTTCAGGGTTCTTGGCTTTCAAACAAAACATTTCTCCATATCAATGTGTTGGAAATGAGGGCTGTACTTCTGTCCCTACAAGCCCTCCACAAGTTTCTCCTGCAAGGCATTATCGCCATCCACACAGACAACATGTCGGTGGTCTGGTATCTCAACAAACAAGGAGAGACCAGATCTTACCCCCTTTGCAGAGAGGCCATGAGGGTGTGGGAATGGGCAGTGGCTACCAAGCGCTTCCTGGTAGCGACCCACATTCCAGGCAAATCCAATGTATTGGCAGACAGACTGAGCAGGACTATTCTCTCTCCTCACGAGTGGTCTCTGAACGAGACAGTAGCAGCTCAGATTTTCAAAAGATGGGGGATTCCGTGCTGCGACCTGTTTGCAACACCACGAAACACGAAGTGCAAAAGGTTCTTTTCCTTGACCCCGCGTCAAGGGGAGGCAGCTACAGATGCTCTAGTCCAACCTTGGCCAACAGGACTGCTTTATGCTTTCCCTCCGATTCCACTCCTTCCCAAAGTCATCCAGAAAGCTTCCCAATTGGGGTCCACAATGATTCTAATTGCTCCGTACTGGCCTCGTCAGGTATGGTTCCCCTACCTACAGAAATATACTCTGGACGGTCCTTGGTTCTTGGATCTAATTCCGGACCTTCTGGTTCATCAGTCGGGACAACAGCACCAGTCCCTTCACACTTTGAAATTAACAGCTTGGCTCCTCCACTTCCAACTTTAGTCAGAAATCACACTTTGGACCCGGAAGTTATTCACATTTTATCTTCCGCCCACAAACCCACCACTAAGAAATTGTATCACAGTAAGTGGAAGAGGTTTGCTATCTGGGCTCAACTCAGAGGCTTAGACCCTATTACTGCCCCGATACCAGAGGTCTTGAAATTTTTAACATCCTTGTTTAATCAAGGATCTTCAGTCTCTACTATTAAAGTCCAACTAGCAGCTATCTCCAAATTTCACGATTCCATAGATCCACCGTTGATGAGCAGCAGATTATGTAAAACTTTCATGAAAGGTGCTGTGCTTTTAAGACCCCAGTTTTTCATCCTGCGCCTCCGTGGGATCTTGATTTGGTACTTTGTGCCTTAACATCTTCGCCCTTTGAACCGGCTGCTACATGTGAGTTGAAATATCTGTCTTGGAAAACTGCCTTCTTAATTGCAATTACCTCTGCAAGAAGAGTTTCAGAACTTCAAGCCCTATCTATCAAACCACCGTACTTGATTTTTCACAAGGATAGAGTATCACTTAGACCTAATCCATCTTTTGTCCCAAAAGTTTGCTCTAATCTCTGTCTCCAACAATCTTTAGAGCTACCAGTTTTCTTTCCAAAATTTTCAAACAAAGCGGAATACACCTTCTATACATTGGATGTTCACAGGCAATTGCGCTTCTATCTAGATAGGACTCAACAAATTCGGAAAACAGATCAATTGTTTGTGTCCTTTTCAGATAATAAACTGGGTAAAACCATCACTAAAGCTACTATTGCCAAATGGATCAGAGATTGCATAACTCAAGCTTATTCCTCTTCAAATAAACAACTTACAACATCTGTCAAAGCTCACTGTACTAGAGCTATGGCTACCTCTATTGCATTCCATTCCAAGCTCGCTATTTCTGAGATTTGTGCTGCGGCTACTTGGTCCAACCCGCACACTTTCATTTCCCACTATAAATTGGATGTGGCATCTAAAGGACGAGCATCATTTGGTTCCACGGTACTCAGGAGTGTTTTCCAGTGAGCCACCCAGGATTTAGGTGCTAGGGACGCTGTCCCATCAGTCAGAATGTAGGCGAGATAGGATCACATAACATCTTTTAGTTATGTACTCACCATAACTTCAGATGTTTGGGATCCATCTCGCCTACATTCCTAATACCCACCCTCCTTCCCCCTGCCTTGGAGATCAGAAGAGATTGAACGGTTTGAGTTCTACTGTTTTTATCTTGTATCATCTGTCAATGTTATATAAGCAGTGCATGCGTGTGTGTATGTATGCGGACAAACTAGATCTGGGGGACTGGTAGTGGTGCATCCTGGGATATAGTAAGCTCAGCCAATAAGAGACTTCGCTCTTTGACATAAGCGTGCCGAGTCGGAGCCGAGGATCGGCTCCGAACCCATCAGTCAGAATGTAGGCGAGATGGATCCCAAACATCTGAAGTTATGGTGAGTACATAACTAAAAGTTATGTTATAAAGACGTGCGTCAAGAATGGTGGGGTAACAGCAGTTAAATCAGTTACCCTTCCTTGTTACAACTGTAGCTGTTGTGATGTTAATAAAAATAATATTTTTCAACATCAAACAGCCAGGAAGAACTATATATTCTCTGGTTTAGCAACATGTGTTGTAACGAATATAATATACCTGGCTACCTGTAATAGATGTCAGGCATTTTATGTTGGAAAATTGACCCGAAACTGAAGGAAAGAATAACTGAGCACCACTTAGAAATAATAAGAAAGACTGATAACTAATTGCTGGCCAAGCATATCATTATATGTGGGAATGCACGTAAATTCTCTTTTAGGGTAATAGAGTATATAAGGATATACAAGTGGAAGATTTAAATAATAAACTTGAGATGAAAGAATATAAATGGATAATAAGCCTTTGTGCTGATGTACCACCGGCTTTAAATCAGACTTTCTTTAAAATCTGTATTAAAATATAAACAAATGTGTTTGAAATAGAGATCTGTGTTTTTAAACTATTATTCTTAACTAGGATTTGAGTGTTTAATTTAATAATTAATGGCTGTGTGATTTTTGATGGTATAAATATGGTTAGAATGTGTTAGTATTTTATACAGTGATGAAGGGTTTGTTTGACCTGAAAGCTCTGTTGTTCAGCGTTGCTTGGTTTGTTTCATACTGCATCCAAAATGTCAAGTCCCCATAAACCCTGAGAAAACTGCCGCCTATGCAGAGCTTTTCACAGAAACCCTATACAAGCATGTAATAGCTGCATAGAGGCAGCTGTACCCACCAGGAAGAAGTACAGACTTGACTCAAAAAATAAGTCGCACTGGTAGAATCATGTCAGTAGGCTGTATAACAGAAGAAAGAAAATCATGTCAAAAAGTAGGAGGTGCTGCACCCAGCAGGGTAAACGTGCTTTCATCACACTAAACAAAGAACTGAGGACAAATAGTCTACCACAACCAGTTTTGAGGTAAATCTGGCCTCCCAGGCCAAGGATAACCATAAGGCATTCTTTAGTTATGTCCATAACCTCTAAGGCAATATGCAATTGTGTGCAGAGCTCGTTGTTAAAGGAACCACCTATACTGAACCAGAAAGTATAGCAAAACCTACTGGCTGACAAATTCTGCTCCAGGTTTACCCCTTCTCCTCCCCAACCCTTCCTCAGAAAATATCAAATGCAACTCCCCCTGCTATCACTAGGGGAACAGGTCCTTATTGCTCAAGGCCAAGAACACTACATCACTGGGCCCAGACAGTATCGCAGGATGTCCTCTAAGTAGCATGAAACATGACTTTTCAGGCCCTGTAGAATTGCTGTTTAACTGTAGCCTCCAAACATGCTTTGTGCCTCATGAATGGAGAACAGCAAAATTCATACCTCTGCACAAAGGTGGGCCATCTACAGACCCAGGAAACTACAGACCCATAAGTTTTGCTATTATGTAAAGCCATGGAAAGAATTGTCATGGAAGTGATTAGTAATGACATAGGAGACCTCCAGACACTGAACCCAGCCTAGATGTTCTTCATCTCACATTGCTGCAGTCCTAACACTTGGGGTAGTCCGCTGTCCCTCGGTCGGCCCGAATATCAGAGTATAAGGCTGACGTCGGTCAAGGCGCATTTGACTGACATCAGAACGTCAGGGTACAAATGCGCATGACCGACGCCATATCCTCAGTCTTTTTTGCCGCATGGTCCGATGCAGAAGCAGTGTTGCAAGTGCCGTTCGGCGTTCTGAAACTTTTGGTCGGAGTTTCAGACCAAGTCAGAGTTGGTTAAGTACCCGTTGGGGAATATTTTGGTTTTCTTGCCTCAGTGGTTTACGGATGTCAGAAAAAGTGAATAACTGTATTTCTTGTGGGAAACAGATACCGCATAGGGATTACCATAATTTGTGTATACCTTGTTTAGGACCTGAGCGGCGTTGTCGGATGCCGCTTTGTGCTAGGTTTAATAAGCACTATAAAGCGGAGGTTGGATTGTGCAAGGTTGGTCTTTGGGAAGCGGTGCAATTACAAAATGCCGTCGGATGCTCCGGCGCGGCTTCCTCAAAGAAGCGCAAGGACAAGGCAGTTAAACCTAGGTTAGAGAGTCGTCGAACCGGACGCCAGTTCTTTAGAGGTGTCAGTGGAACCGGTGGTTCCGACGGAGGCCTCTCTGGAGACCCAGGGAGAAACTTTGATTTTACAGGATGTGGCCTCCCAGGAGGCAGGGCAGGCTGTAGGGGCTTCTCAAGTAACTGTACTCCCATCCCTTCCTAAGGGGTCTAGGCCCTCTCTTTCTGCTTCCAAGGCTTCTCCTAGAGGCAGGTCTAGTTTAGCTTCTGTGGGTGTCACTCCCAGTTCTTCTGGTGCTGTGCCCAAGAAGCACATGCTCAAAATGGCAGAGGATTTAATTACTTTAATTAGAGGCTCTATGCCCCCTCCTGATAAGATGCCTAGGATGGAACCTGTGTTGCGGGATTATGAGCAGGCTTGGATGTGTCTGAGTCTTGGCTGAAGACTTGCAGGAGTATTCTCATTATTCTGATTCTGATGTGGATGATTCTACTCCTTCTGCTTCTCCTCCTGAGGATTTTTCTTTTTCAGAGACCCTTCACTCCATGAGAGAGCATTTTAAATGGGAAGGTCAGGATTTCTTTGATTCCAGGATAAGACTTAGGAAAATTTTGTTTTACCCCAGCATAGGCCTTTAGCTAAACCTCCTGTTCTGAATGTGGTGGAAGATGTGTTTGCAGAGGCTTCTCTTAATCCTGATTCTTTGCCTCCTGCTCCTGTTAAACCGGATAGGTATTACAGGGTGCCTGAAGCTCATAAGTATCTTTTTAAGAGTCCTAGGGCAGACCCAGAAACTGTTAGCCAGGGGCCTAAGGGTGTTAAGGCTTCTGTTGTCAAGAATCCGGTTCCTGCAGATAAAGAGGCCAGGGCCTTGGATAGATGGGGAAAGAAAGTTTATACTTCTTCCACTCTAGCCATGAGAGCTTTGAATTGCCAGTTTCACATGTTGAAATATCAAAATTATCTCCTGGGGAACTCCAGACATAGATCTGTTCGCTTCTCCACTAAACCACCAGCTGCCAAAGTTTTGCACAAAGCGGTTTCATCCCACAGCTTGGAAAGTGGATGCTCTTTCTTTCAGTTGGAAAAATCTTCATGTGTATGCCTTTCCACCTCTGCCTCTCCTCCCAAAGGTACTTCTGAAGGTCAGACAGGACAAGCCAAGGATGATTTTGATAGCTCCAGATTGGCCTCGACAGCACTGGTATCCACTACTGAGAAGTCTAGTACGGAAGCCTCCATGGCCTTTGCCTTTGATTCCACATCTGTTGTCCCAGGAGGACAGTCATTTGCTCAATGTCAAACTTCACTCTCTTCACCTAACAGCATGGCATATTCTGTTTTAAACCATAGAGGGTCTCAACTTCCACAACAAGTTTTGAATGTGATTTTGGAAGCTAGAAGGCCTAGTACAAGGAAAGTGTGCAGATAAATGGAAGAGATTTTTATTTTGGAGTGCAGCTAAGGATTTGGATGTTTCTGAGCCTGATTTAAGTGTGGCTCTTCAATATCTTACTGAGTTATTGGACAAAGGTTTGTCCTTCTCTTCTATTAAGATTCATGCTGCAGCAATTTCAGCTCACTACGATTGTGACCCACCATTGTTTTCTCATCCTTTATTCAAGCAATTTCTTAGAGGGCAAAGAATATAAGACCCCACGAAGAGCTCCTACTCCTGCTTGGGATCTCAATTTTGTGTTGGAGAAACTCACTCTACAACCTTTTGAGCCTGCAGCTACTGCTGAGTTGAAATATTTGTCATGGAAGACTGCTTTTTGTTGGCCATTACCTCTGCAAGAAGGGTTTCTGAATTGCAGGCCCTTATGGCAGTTGAGCCTTTCTTAATTTTCCACAAGGATAGGGTATCTTTACGTACTAATCCTTCCTTTATGCCTAAAGTGGTTTCTAGTGTGGCTTTAAACCAAACTATTCATTTGCCTACTTTTATGCAAATCCCCAAACTAAAGGGGAAAAGATTTTGCACACTTTAGATGTTCACAGGCAGTTGCGATATTATTTGGACAGAACTAAAGGGTTCAGACAATCTCAGCAGTTATTAGTTTCTTTTGCTTTGTGCTCTCAGGGCAAGCCCGTGTCAAAACAAACTATTTCTAAGTGGATTGGATTTTGCATTGCTTTCTGTTATTCCCATCATGGCAAAGAGATTCCAGCTGGGATTAGACCTCATTCCACTAGGGCTACTGCCACTTCAACAGCTTTTGAGGGGTGGCTACTAAGGATATTTTGGAGGCAGCCACTTGGAGTTCAGTGCATACCTTCTCTAGGCATTACCACCTTCCATTGTACTCTAAATCCAGGGCTGGTTTTGCCACTGCTGTGTTGCAGGGAATTTTGGCAGCTCCTGCTTCATTATAGTTTAGCCATCCTCCCTTACCTCTGCTTTGGGATTCTACCCAAGTGTTAGGACTGCAGCAATGTGAGATGAAGAACATAGTACAGTTTTGTACCTACCATAAATGTAGATGTTCGAAGATCCACATTGCTGCAGTCCAATTTACCCTCCCTCCTTCCCCTCTGTTGTTTGAGGTGGTTGTATGGGTTGGGTTATTCATCTGAGGTATATTGCATTTTGTATATTGCATTTTGTATATATTGTATATATTATACATATTTTTGGTGTTAGGCTACTTGGTTGTTTAGTTGTGGTCTATGGGTTTTGACCTTTCTTTTTAGGGTCTTCTGACATCTGGGGCAAGAAAAGACTGAGGATATGGCGTCGGTCATGCGCATTTGTACCCTGACGTTCTGATGTCAGTCAAATGCGCCTTGACCGACGTCAGCCTTATACTCTGATATTCGGGCCGACCGAGGGACAGCGGACTACCCCAAGTGTTAGGACTGCAGCAATGTGGATCTTCGAACATCTACATTTATGGTAGGTACAAAACTGTACTTTTGGTTTCATCAAGGGCAGGTCATCCCTACTCATCCTGGTGGACTTCTTTGAAAAGGTCTCCAAAGCAATGGATGAGGGCAAAATGGTTCATACTGCCTATCTTGACCTGGCCAAGGGATTTGACAAAATACCCCACTTGGGTATTTTTGACAAACTTAAGAGGTTAGGTATAAACCTTTGTCACCTGGTGGATAGCCGTCTAGCTGACGGACAGGACTCAGGAAGTTAGAATTGGAAAGTCAACCTATACAAAGAGGCCAGTCACAAGTGGAGTCCCTCGGGTATCAATGCTGGGACTGCTCCTTTCTAGCATTTACTTCTTTGAAGTCATGGCCAGTGTCATTGGCCTGTGGCTGACTACATTTGCAGATGATTGCAAATTAGTCACTTGTCATTGAATCCCTCATGGACACACAGTTTCCCCAGGAAGAGCTGACTCAGACAAGCTTGTTGTGCAACTTGTAAACAAAGGTGTGGTGTCTAGGTCCAAGGAAGTCATTGTTCCACTATATTCAGCATTTATGAGACCTATCGTATTGAGTACATTAACCCCTTAGTATGTGCCTAACCAGGTATATCTAACAGTTGGAACTTTCACAGAGGTTCCTCACTAAAAGAATACACGGTGCAAGTAACAGGTTCTGTGCAGAACTCCTCAAGGGCTTGTCCCTATACTCTTTGAGTCCTACAGGCTGTTAAGGAGAAATGTATGCCTGCCATACAAGGCATTGTCAGATCCCACTCTGATGGACCTGTGTATCTGCAAAACCAGAATTATCCTTTCTAAGGACTTAAACTTTCCTGTGGTATAAATAGGACGTGCAGGCGAGATCGGTATGTATCCCAGAGATTACCCCTTCTCTGGATCAGGCACCCCATCCATGTGAAGCAAAGTTCCTCCCCACCCAATTAAGTACAACTTGGACAATTGACAGGGGAGCAGGAAATTCATCCCTGGCTTGGCACCTATGTCTCTAATGGACACGGCAGCCTCTAAATAGTTAATCTCCCATGACCCTGCTTGTAAACATTTCACCTCCCAAGCCCATACTTTACACTTATAAAGGATACCAGAACTTGTCAAACAAAGATTTGGGGTACATGGCTAGGCATAAAAAAGTCCTTGTGGTAGTTAGCTTAGTAAACACCTATGACTGCAAATGTTTTTACCGCCATAGAAACGGCAAGACATTCTCTTTGACCTCCGTAATGTATATATTTTTATGAATTAGTTTAATAAGCTAAAGGATTTTTAAATATTTTGGTATTTATCATATTGAGTGTTACACAATATTAAGATATAGACACTTGTACATTTAAAATTCAGAGCTTTTGTTTGCTCTGTAAAATATGTATACATCTTTTAATATGATAAATATATATGTGCATTGACATCCATTTGTATAATTTAGTGTGCTAAGATTACCTGTCAGTTGTAAGTTTACAGATTTTATCTGTTCAGGTCCCACTCTGTTCTGTTTGTTCAGAGATTTAGTTATAGATGTTGAATGAGGGACTAATTTAGGAATATGTAATGGATAATTTATACTACTATTAAACAGGTAGTTGTAATAATGTTGAATGACTAATTTAGGAATATGTAATGGATAATTTATACTATTAAATAAATAGGTATATAGTACACTATTTGTTGTATTTAATATTTATGATTAATAGAAGATTATTAAATGTTTATGTAGTAATAGTGGAATTATTTTTAAATGGCAAAATATATAATTAGTCTCATTTTTAACTTTAATGTAGTATTATATTAATTATTTGTAACTCATTTTAGTTTTTGAATAGTTTTTGATGAATTTTTAGGTATTGGTAAGTAGAGAGATAGTAAAATAGTTTATCTATTCAATTGTTTACTGTTTTGTCTTGAGTTAAGAATGCCCTTACGGAGCAGATGCTGTGCGAGTGCCATTTTTAAGTTTTTGATGACCGAATTGACATTCTGCACTGTTAGGAGTCCAAGGTGCTAAGCCTGCCTCTGCTAGTAGCCCACAAGCCTCATGCCTGATGTCCCCAGTGGCCTCATGGCCTATTATTACAGTGGTTCTGTTCTTGGCTCAGCTATTACCTTGTTAGTCTAATGTGAGAGTTTTATTTAGCCGTTCTACTCCAGTATTTCTGTTTTATGTAAGCAGTCATCTCCTACATCACTGAGAAGTGCTTGTTCCTTCATCCCTTTCTAAGTTGTCTGCTGACCATTCCTACTGCTTATTTTAAATTGCCTCTTTATCTTTCTCAGCTGTTGGTTACATATTTACATAGGCTATCCCACTTTAATATCTGGCAGTTGTATTAGCTTTCCTTCCCTGCTAAGTTTTGTCACTTTGGTGCCAATTCCAGTATTATGTTTCTAAAATATTTATCCCATTTCCAAACGTAGTACACATTTTAGTCCAGAGTATTAGTGTTACTTTCTTACTTGCAAAGTCAGCTGTCGGTAATCTTCCTCATGCCTTATGTGTGTGTTTTCCCTCCTTGTATATTCTCTTGTCATTAACTGTTATTCCAATAAGCAGCAATACTAAGCATCGCTTTAGGGACCAAAAGACTTTACCATAATAACTGCCCAAACTGCTTTACCTTACTGATAGTTTCTGTAGTCACTGTCTGCTGCGACCAGGTCCACCCCACGCCATTTGTCCTTGCTCTGCTCAGGCTCACTCCGCTGCCCTACCCCATCCCCACATCAGTTACATTTATACTGTTACTTCACCCTCTACCCAATTGCATACATTTCCATATCTCATTCTCTTGCCCCACCCCAAGCAGCCAATCAAATTAATCTCAACAGCTTCTTTATCTCTTCCTACATATTTCATCAACCCCCATACTAATTGTACATCTACCATATCTCTTCTTTCTCCTGTTTGTTTCACTCTTACTAGCTTCTCTTAAAATGACATACCCCTATCCAGCCACAGTCCGCCTTCTCTGCCTGACACTGTCTTACTACTTCAGTACCCAAGACATTCATACCTTCAATAAATCTGTAACATCTGACACGAGCTTTGAAAAACAAATGGCTACTCTGACATGTCATTCAGCCTACTGAAGTTAAATATCTTCTAATTTACAAAATATAAAATTTTATAAATTATCCCCTAACTGTAAACCAAACTTCCTTACAAAACCAAAATTAAAAATAATACCTAGTTGTAGCATCCCTTCCACTTCTCTGTTTTATCCCAATGTGGGGGCATCCACCCAAATCCAGGACCTACTTCAGTTTCCTTTTGTTATAGTGCACCCTTCTCTAGCTCTCTATTTCTAATAACATTAAACCTACATAGCATGTGTAACAAAATAACAGACTTCCATGTGTGGTTATCTCAGCACACCCCACGATATACAAGCAGTCACAGAGACATGGCTGAAACCAAATATTCAAGACTGAACTGTTCCTCCAGGCTGTAACATAATAAGATCTAATAGAACATACAAAAAAGCAGGAGTGGTAGCACTAATCTACCCCAACTCATATACAGTCATACCCTACTCCAAGCCCATCCCAAAATTCAGTAATGCTGAAATCCTCATAGCCTTCTTAAAACTCAGTAAAACTAAACAACTTTGCATTACAGTTCTGTATACTCCCCCCCCCCCCCCCTGGTAAAAACAGTCCTATATTAAAAGATATTCTACCCTGGATGTCTCAAAATATTTCCAGTGAAACTATCATAGGTGATGTCAATGTCATTTGGCAAAACTTAATCACCGACTTCCCAGCCAATAGTTTAAATCTTTTTTTTTATTCACATAATCACAGCTCTCACTAGAATTCTTAAAAGTAACAACGAAGGCTCTGTTCTGGACTAGATTGTAGTCACAGATCCTAACAAATACTCTAACTCCAGTACACTGTCAAGACACTTTAGGTGACCATGTAACTGCATAGACTTGCAAGATTACCACGCAATCACCCAAAGCCCATAACTACAAAACATCCCTTGGTCTAACTTTAGTCAGCATCTCTTTCTTAACATATTAAAATCCTTAAACTGGTCCATGCTAAAACACTACCCTTAGCTGATGCAGTCAGTTAATTCAGCAAGCTTTTTCTGTATACCCTTGACAGCCTAGCAGCACTTCACACAAAAAGAACTAAAATCAATCATGCACCTTGGCTCACAAGGTCCACAAATAAATTAATAGTAAACCGAGACAAACCTTGGAAGGAATGGCAGAATAGAAATGACTTCAGTTTACAAGACTACAGAAAATTACACAATCAATCAAAAAGGTTTATAGCCATAAATAAAAAACAGTATTTTACACAACAGCTATCTGACTGACCAGAAAAAACAACCCCAAAAAATGTTGGACCACCATCTCATCGCTATTTATCCCAGGGTCCAAACAAAATCCTGCTCCACTCACAGACAAGTCCCCACTTCAAATAGCAGAAATGCTTAATACTCACTTTATAGAAAAATATGGTCAGTTTGGTCAGTGATCCTGACAAGCCCCTCAGTCCCAATTTCACAAATAATCTCAGTCTGAACTCACTCTTTCTAAAAGAACTTTCAAACATACAGCTTTCACTCACCTCTCTTCTCAAAGTATTCTAACTATAGCCTCACTGCATCCTATTAACTATGTACGGCACCTACTACACAGAGTTAAACCCTGCTCTCTTTCCGCTGACAACATACCTTCAGAATAATTAAAAACTGCAGCTGATGCTATTGCCTACCCTGTCAGTAAACACACTAATAGAGCCATTATAGAATCCCATGTCCCCTCCCTCTGGAAAAATATTAATTATGATCACTTTACATGAAGGAGGAAAATCTAATGGCTTGTCTATCTCCCTATTTCCATCCTCTGTCCTCTTTCTAAACTCTTAGATAAATGTATTTAAACAACTCCTTGACAACCTCATTCATAACAAACTACTTAAACCTACCCAACACGGCTTCAGACCAGCACGTAGTTCGACAACCCCCCTAATGTCAGTCATGGATGCAGTTAATAAAGCAAGAGACTCTGGCCAACTAACCTCAGCACTATTTCTTGATCTATCGAAAGCTTTTGACACAATCTGACACCTCATACTCTTACAGCAACTTTCTTCCCCAGGCCTTTCTCAAGCCTCCTGTCAGTGGTTTTCAAGCTACCTGTCTGAAAGCCTTGCCATTTTACACACTGTTTGTCTGTCTCACAATATCTAACCAATGAAATGGGAGTTCCACAAGGCTGCATCCTTGGACCACTCCTCTTCATTTTCTTCTTAAATAATCTCCGTACAGCTTCCTGTCAAAGCTCCCTAATCCAATTTGCTGATGGTTCAACTCTTGTCTCCTCCTCCAACAACATTGTACATCTTACACAACTATCTTCCCCATTGAATCCTGGCTCAGCAATGCACAACTATTACTCGACCCTAACAAAACTATACTCTTTATTTATTTTTTTTTTACACCAAAGACACTTTCAACTGATATATTTACTAAATAACACAGAAATCGAAGTGGTTCCATACACCTAACTGTTAGGGTTAACAATAGACAGTAAACTAACCTTTGACCGTCATATACATAATGCTATCAAAAACACACTCCAAAAACTAGGAATGCTCCATCAGCACAAACACGTTATGGATACAGCCACTAAAACATTAGCCTCAACCTACCCACTACTCTCCTTACTATATGGTGCCCCCCATATTAACCAATCTTCAAATCTCACTAAAAAAAATAAGCTTGAATCCTAATTTTTCAGTAGCTGTATCATACAATAAATATCACTGTGTTGCTCTTAGCTGGTTTGAACACCCCCAACATATAAACTACCTCCAACTAACAATCACCCATAAAGTTATCTATAATCCTGAAATCTATCCTGCCTTAAATTCAGTACTCTAAATCCCTTTATCTAGCTGGGCTTTCCACTCTGAAGACAAGCAGCTTCTAATTGTATATAAATCAAACAAAACTGCCGGTCAGTGCTTATACTCCTATTCTGTGAAGAAACTGTGGAATGCACTACCCTTGGATATCAGAACTTCCTCATATCGCAAAAATTTCAAGTTTAAACTAAAATACTTCCTACTCAAGTCACGTAACTTTCCCTGTTCAAAACCAAGATGACTCCTATCCCTTTGCTTACCTCATTCAACTACCTCTTTTTCACTTTCTTCTTTTTCCTCTCATCCAACTTCACCTTCTATTCAGCTACCCCTGTCACACTTCCTTCTTTCCAGCCTCCTCTCACTCACCTTTATATTGCAGTCACCACCTCTACTAACTCTCACCTGTCTTTCTCCATCAAATAGCCCCCACTTTACTGTACTTAATCAACATATCCCCCTCTTGTTCAGTCTGTCTACCTTATTTTGAATTTCTAATTCTCTCATTTTTGTCCTCATTGCTTATCTTCACAACCCTCATCTTCAATCCTATATATTTTTTCCTGCTACTACTAATAAATGTTTATCTCTATATTCTACTCAGGTAAATCAGACCAATTACACAGTCTCTTTATTGTTAAAATATTTATCTGTGTAACCCCTTATTGCTACAACTGTGCCTCTTGTGCCATATTTTGTTTCTTTCCATGAAAATTGCATGTATGCAGTTACAGTTGTTAACTAACATACAGGCACTTTTACAAAGATAATTATGCTTGTTTACCTTCCTTTTTCAAATGTATGTATATGGATTTGGGGTTTCATCTGTATGTTGGTTTTTGTATTCTGTTTATTATTTAAGTCTTTTCTGCTCTCTTTGTATTTGGAGCTTTTCTTCTCAGGCCCCCACTGAAAACTGGTTTCTTACCCAGTCGGACATTTTCCCCGGTAGCCAATTGTCAAATAAGTAAATAAAAGATAAGCAAACTAAGAATTTTGGTACACATGGTAGGTTGTATTTTATTAGTAATATATACCATTACAGTTGTAGACTTGTATCTATCTGTTTTTGTTATTTATGAGTTTTAGTAGTTTAGTTTGTAGAAAGAAAGAATTAAAACAAAATGTGGAATGTTAAGATAGTATTTGAGGAATGTGTTAGTCTTGTATACAAATGCACAATATTATCTTTTAAAAGAAATCTTTAAATCCATAGTATGGATAGTTGTGTGTTAATAAATGGATTAAATAATGGCAACAAAAGGGAATCTTGAGTGAGATACCTAAAATTAAATAGAGGCAGCATAATATTCTTACAAGAGACTCACTTGATAAAGATGTATAATATTTAAAAACAACGTAAGTTATGGAATGATACCTGTTTTGTTTAACAAAAAGAGTAGAGGAACTTCTATACCTTGGAGAAAATCTACTGTAATGCCTGAGGTCATGGAATCCATTAATGACTCCAGGGTAATGTATACATTTGCAATAATTAAATATAATTGCAAACTGTCTATACTAGCTAATTTTTATTCAACCCCTGGAATAGGTGCAAGAGTGGCTAAAGATCATTTAAACTTAATACAGTGTAAATGGATAGTTGAAATTTAGCAGGGGATTTTAACTACATATCTAGTATAGAAGATACAAGTGAGCAGAAGAAAGCTATACTTCTGGCATCAGCTAAAGCACTAAACAGGTGGATTAGTAATAAGTTTGTTGATTTAATACTAGAAGAAGAAGGTGAGTCCTTGTTCTTTTGCACATGTGATGCAAATCAGAATTAATAGATTTTCTGCCCCTGTACTTAAAGTAAACTATTTCTTGTCCTTTATCAGATCATAATATACTAAGTACTAATATATTAATGGATATACGGAAATTTCAGATTTGTGAAATCCCAGTATATATGATGAAATTAAAAGAAGTTGGCTTAAGGAACAATTCAAGAATGTTTGAATGATAATGCTCAGGATAGTAAAGTCATGCTATGGGATGCCTTAAAATGCGTACTAAAGATAGAATTGGAAGATTGTCTAGTAATAAAATGAAATAATTGGGTAAAGAGTTGTTGAATAAGTGTATTACCCTAATAGAAGTTAAATCAGCTTTAAAAAAGGGAAAAGGGTAAACCTTCAGGGTTAGATGGCTTGGGTATGGAGTTTATATAGTCTGCTTCCATTAAATATTTTTATATATGTTATATTTACTGAGTGACATTTTCAGGATAGATAATTGAGTGACAGAACAATTCCTCCTTCATGGAAATTTTCTGTAATCTTACCTATACTTAAACAAGGAAAGGATAATAAGTTAGTTTACTCATGTATACCTATTTGCGGTGGTGGTGCTGCGGTAGCGTTGTCACCACACAGTAAGACGTTGTCCTGTTCGATTCTCAGAGCGTCTTCTGTGTGGAGACGTGCGTGAATGGGCGTACCTTCGTTGAAGGTTGTGCGTCAGGGCCGGCAACTCTGCATGTAAAAATCTACTGCCAATCATTAGCGGTCCGGAGTTCCGCTGTGGCGACCCCTAACCCCTAAAAGCCAAAAGAGACAATAACTCATGTATACCGATTTCATTATAAAATGAAGACAATAAAATATTTGCTTCCATTCTTCGCTACAAGATTGAGAGACGGTAGATAAATTAATAAATATCAAACCGGGATGTTCATCATGTTGCACTGCTGCAGTCATCACACTTATCCTGCCGTCAGGCAGTCCCGCAGTCGGCCAGAGTTCCAAAGTCTTGGTCCCGGCGTCGGTTGCTGTCGCTTCTTCCCTGACGTCAGTGTGCCAGGGGTATATATTATGCATCCGACGCCATTTTCTTCAGTCTTTCTTGCCGCGCTGTGCCCGAAGCAGAAGCAGTTTGCAAGTGCCGGTCGGCCGACTCCTGAGATTTTAGATGTCGAATTTCAGATCCGAAGTCTTCAATAAAGCTAAGTACCCCATTGGGGAAACCTTTTTCTTGCCTCAGACCGATGTCAGAAAAAGTTAATAACTGCATTTCTTGTGGGAAGCAAATACCTCATAAGGACTTCCACTCTTACTGTATTCCATGCCTAGGCCCTGATCACGACGTCACTAGTTGTCGGTTTTGTGCTAGATTCAACAAACGCACTATAAAAAGACGTTTTGATTTTGCTTTACACTACTTTTGGCCGAAGGTTCAATTATACCATGCCATCGGATCAGCAGACGACCTCAATACTGAAAAAACGCAAAGACAAGGATAAAGACAGGCATCCGAGGTCCAAAACAGACTATGAAACCTCTTCTAGGCCAGTCATCGGTTCTCAGTGAGGTGCTTTCGCAGCCCCTGACACCCGCTACCTCAGAGCCACAGGCCACTTCCGACTCCCACGTGGAGACATCTAGGCCTCTGGAAACTCAAGGTATTGGGCCTACAGAAACTAATCCCTCAGATGGGTCCAAAGATGCTGAGCAGGCACCGGCTTCTGAGGGTGTTTTCAGACCTTTACAACTTACCATTAAAACAACAGCCAAGACAAAGGTACCATTAAAGACAAAGAAACAAGTACAGCATTCTCCTGGACAGTCCTCCATGCCTAAGAAACAGATGCTTAAAATGGCCGAAGACCTCATTACTCTAATCAGGGGTTCCCATCCCCCTCCTGAGAAAAGGCCTAGGCAGGATACAGACTGACTCCTCTGATCAGGTTTCCATTTCCTCTAATTCCTCTTCAGACCAGGAATACTCTTAATCCCCTATGAGGACTCTGATGCTGAGGAATCTATCCCTTCAGCCTCTCCTCCTGAGGATTATTCTTCTGGGGAAACTTTACATACCATGAGGGAACATTTCCATTGGGAAAGTCAGGATTACTCAGAATCCAAGAAAAGGCTCAGGGATTTCCTCTTATTGCCTCAGCACAGGCCCCTGGCTATTCCGCCTGTGCTAGACATTGTGGATGATGTGTTCTCTGAATCCAGCTTATCTCCTGACTCTTTGCCCCCTTGCTCCAGCCAAGCCAGATAGGTATTAGAGTCCCTGACTCTCACAAGTTTCTTTACAAAAACCCTTCTGCTGATCCAGAAACTATTTCCCAGGGTCCAAAAGGGGTTAAGGCTTCCATTGCAAAAATTCCAGTACCCTCTGACAGAGATTCCAGAGCTTTGGATAGATGGGGGAAGAAAGTATACACGTCTGCAACTTTAGCAGTAAGAGCTTTAAATTGTCAGTTTCCCATGCTTAAGTACCAACAATATTTAATGGCTCAGTTAAAACAGAAAATGCTTGCTAGTTCAGAAGCTCCTGATTGTAAAGAAATGCAGGATTTATTGCATGCAGTTGAACAGGTGGGAAAACATACTCTGCAATGTGGTTTTGATTCTTTAGAGGCCTCTTGTAGAGCTGCAGTTACAGGTTCTGTTATTCGAAGACATGCTTGGTTAAAAGAACAGAGTTTACCTGATCATGTTAAGGCAAAGTTATTTGATGCTCATTTACAACATGATACCTTGTTTGGTGTTAAGGCAGAAGAGGTGTTAAAGAAAATGGAGGATAAAGCTAAATCTATGCAAACGGTCAAGGATTTCTTACAGGTACAACCACCTCGGTTTAGCAGAAATTGGCCAACAAAAAATTGGTCTTCCAGTGTCAGGCCACAGAGAGGCAGATACAGACTCCCAAGAGTCAGATCACAACCCCAAGGCTCAAACAGATGACAGTGGGGCACCTCAACCCCAAAAGGAGGTGAGAACAAGTCTCAACCTTACAGGAAACGGTCACAATGACTTTCCTTTGCGTACGCCAAGCACGTCCCTTTTGGAGGCCTCCTTAGGGGGAAAACTAGCACTTTTTTCTCAAAACTGGCAAACAATCACCCAAGACAAATGGGTCCTGAATATTGTCTCTCAAGGTTACAGATTCCACTTCCATACTTTACTAAAGCTAAAAGGAATGCCAGACCTGCCACAAAATCAGTGGGCAGACGCACAAAAACAAATTTCAGCCCTCATGGGCATGAGAGCTATACAAAAAGTACCACAACAGGAGCAAGGACAAGGATTTTACTGGTCCCCAGAAAGGACAAAGCCTGGAGGCCTATACTGGACCTTTCAATTCTGAATACTTACCTGGATATTCCGAAATTCAAAATGTTGACATTACAGCAGCTTCTACCCATGCTGGGCAAGAAGGTTTGGCTTGTTACTCTGGACCTCAGAGGCATACCTGCATGTCCCTATCGGACAAAATTGCAGAAGATACCTCAGATTCAAAGCTGGTACAATGCACTACCAATTCTCTGCACTGCCCTTTGGCTTATCTACTGCGCCCAGGGTCTTCACAAAGTGCTTGGCACCAGTAATTGCATTTTGCAGACAAAAAAGGAATTCAAATATATCCATACCTGGACGACTGCCTCATTCAAGCAGAGACAAAGAACATTCTTCTACAGCATCTGGCGTTTGTGAAAAAGTTTCTAATTTCTCTAGGGTACACAGTAAACGAAAAGAAGTCAAAACTAGTGCCCTCACAACAGATTACATTCCTGGGTGCCAGCTTAAATACAACAGCCCAGATGGCTTACCTCATGCCAGACAAACAAGTGCAACTAACTCCATATTTTTAACTACTGGCAAAAACGTCCCATCTCCCTGCAAGAAAAATTCTGCAGGCCCTGGGATTCATGGCATCCTGCATACTACTAATACCATATGCCAGACTGCATATGAGGAAATCACAGTGGTACCTAAAAAGTGTTTGGACTCAACATTCTCACAGTCTAGAAGCAGTAATTCCAATGATTCCCTGCCTACAACAGGAGTTTCGATGGTGGGCACAGGCATGTTACCTAAACAAGGGTCAGCCTTTTACCCAACCCACAGCCAGGCAAACTCTAACAGATGCTTCGGATTACGCCTGGGGAGCACACATGGCAGGAAAATGCATTCAGGGCAAGTGGACCACAGACCAGATGCATCTTCACATCAATCAAAAAGACGTGTTGGCTGTTCAAAATGCCCTAACAGCTTTCAAGGACCTTCTACATCCAGGACAACTATTACTAAAGACAGACAACACTACAGTAATGTGGTACATAAACAAGGGGGCACTCATTCTTATCCCCTATGCAGGCAAGCCATGACCTTGTGGAACACAGCTCTAACGTACCAAGTTCACCTGCAAGCACAATTCCTGCCGGGAAAGAAAAATACTCTGGCAGACGACCTAAGCAGAAATATCATGGACCCTCACGAATGGAAATTGAATCCACAAATCTTCAGCATGATAACGCAAAAATGGGGATGCCCATAGATCTTTTTGCCTCCCCTCTGAATTGCCAACTACAAAAATTCTGCACAAGGACTTATCACAAACGAGCATGGAAAGTGGATGCTCTTCTGTTCAGCTGGAAAAACCTAAAAGTCTAAGCCTTCCCACCACTGCCTCTCCTTTCAAAGGTACTCCTAAAAGCCAGACAAGAAAAAACACAGATGATCCTGATTGCTCCAGACTGGCCACGCCAGCACTGGTACCCTATCTTAAGGAACTTGGCTCAGGGCCCACCATGGATTTTGCCCCAAATTCCACACCTTCTGACTCAACAAAACAATCGGATCCTGCACGTTCAACTCAAAACCCTAAACCTGGCTGCATGGCAGATACTTTAGTCAAACAGGCAACACCTCTCTCTAAAGCTGTTATGGATGTCATTTTGGAGGCCAGGAGGCCTAGCACCAGGAAAGCTTACTCAGAAAAATGGAAGAGATTCTGCGCCTGGAACCAGGCTCACAGCCTTGACCCTCTTGTTCCAAACGTTCCCTAGATTTTACAATACTTAACTAAGATGCTGGACAGAGGCCTATCCTTTTCATCAATTAAGATCCACACCTCTGCCATTTCTGCACATTACAACATGGATCCTCCTTTATTCTCTCATCCCATGCTAAAGCAGTACCTCAGAGGGGCTAAAAACATAAGACCACCCTGGAGAGCACCAACACCAACTTGGGACCTCAATTTCTTTTTGGAAAAACTGACCCTACCACATTTTGAGCCAGCCAATGCAGCCGATCTAAAATTTTTATCATGGAAAACAGCTCTGCTCCTGGCAGTAACTTCAGCACGAAGAGTCTGAGCTACAGGCATTAATAACAGTGGAACCTTTTATAATTTTTCATCAGGACAGGGTATCTTTAAGGACAAACCCTACCTTCATGCCAAAGGTGTCTAGTGTGGCTCTTAACCAAACCATCCATTTGCCTACTTTTTATCCAAACCCCCAAAATAAAGGGGAGAAACTTCTGCATTCTTTGGACATACACAGGCAGGTACGCTTCTACTTGGACAAAACAAAAGCTTTCAGGAAAACTGATAAACTGTTTGTAGCATATGCTGCAGGATCACAAGGCAAAGCTAAAGCAGACTATATCCAAATGGATAGGACACTGTGTATTCGGTACTGATACAAACAGCATGGAAAATCAGTCCCTAATAACATTAGGCCTCATTCCACCAGGGCAACAGCCACTTCAACAGCCTTTCTCAGAGGAGTACCTACCAAGGAAATTTTGGAGGCTGCAACTTGGAGTTCAGTGCACACCTTCACCAAGCATTACCACCTGCCTCTTTACTCTAAATCCAGAGCAGGATTTGCCACTGCAGTCCTGCAGGGCCTCTTAGCCAATCCTAACTCATTATAGACCAGCCACCCAAACTTAGCTTTGGGATTCAACCCAAGTGTGATGACTGCAGCAGTGTGAACACTCAAACATCTACATTTATGGTAGGTACAAAACTGTACTTTTGTAGTTGATAGATTAATGTAGGATATGAAAAGTGGTAGTAGCTGTCTTAGATTTAGCAAAAGGAATGAACAAGAAATTGGCCCTTATTAGCTTAGATATAAAGAGAGCTTTTGATTCTGTAGATTGGAACTACTTGTTTAAAACTTTAGAAGCATTTGCCTTTCCATAGCAATTTATTGGAATATAAAAAAAAAAAGCTGTATAGAGATTCCAAAGCATGTGTTAAGTTTGGATCTTGTATTTATCAAGGATTCAGTTTAAACAAAGGCACAGAGCAAGGGTGTCCCTTGTCTCCTTTGCTATTTGCATGATTAGATAATAGTATAAGAAACAATTTAAAAAATGATGGCTACTGAATTAACAAGTATTGCCAATATAAAATACAGCTTTTTGCAGATTTATTAACTGTAGGAGTATCAAATTATTCAGTCGAAGAAATAGATGAGGAATTTGAAAAGTTTTAAGTGTTGCTGCTGAAATGTAAAAATAATAAAACAAACTTAACTGTTGATCAACTACTAGATAGTAAGTTTAAAGGTAAATACAACTGGGAGGGAAAAGAGCTAAAAATTTAGACATAAAAATCTATCAAGATGCAAGTAAGATTATTAATTTTGAACAAGTAAGTGAAGTGTTACTTATCAAAAATTGAATGTGTCTTTTTTAACTTTGGAGGATAGGTAAATATTTAAAATGATTACATATAATCTTGGTGATATATTTTGTTTTATTTAACATTGTTTACTGGGAGTGTCCAACTGGGACTGAACCTGTTTTCAGCAGAGGTCCGGGAGAAATGCTCTAGATGCATGTCTTTGGAATGTGGGAGAAACCAGAGCACCCAGAGGAAACCCACACAAATCCAGGTAGGACATGCAGACTCTGCTCAGAAGGCACCCCAGCCAAGAATTGAACCAGAGAACTTCTTGCTGTGAGACTACCATGCTAACTGCTGCACCACTGCGCCACCAGTGTATATGTATGTGTGTGTGTGTAAATGATCTAGGACTTTTGAAGGCAAGTTAAACTAATAAAATATGCTTTTAATTAAAAGATGGACAAAAAAAACAAACACATATTTTTATGTATCATACATAAAAAAATTTTCTTGCACTGTAGTCAACTTCCATGCATATTTAATAAAAGTTCTTTGGTGATGACTGAGTATGTCTTACCAAATGTTCAAGATGGACATCTGTCTCCCATATAAATTTGTTATGTCTTATATGTTGTATAATAATTATTTTTTATAAGCCATATATATTCTTCAGGCACACTAAGTGTATAAATTTTTATAATGTATACAAATTTGCAGAAATAATAATTTTTTTTTTATATTGACTAATTTTTACATATTTTCTTTGTTATTATATTTTTTTTAGAATATTACTGCTTTTATTTTGTATTATATGTTCATTTATATCTCTCTTTATGTGTGTGCTGTATAAATATTGCATTCAGACATGTTTTCAATTTTGCTATATGGAATTGCTGTAATTTGTTTTTTGTTTATACAGTAACCTATATATATATGTGAATATATGTATTATGTTAACTGTTATCAAGCTAATGTATTTCCTTCTATTCACAAAATAGCTATTATTAATTACATATTCTATATGGATACAAAGTATGTTGGATATCTATACATATGTATATATATTATTATCTTTTTCATGTATATATATATATATGTATATATATATATATATATGTTTCTATATATATTAGTTTATATGTACTGTTCTGATATATATGAAAGACACTGTATAATTTTGTATGTATATATAAAATGTATTTATTATTTTGTTCTGAAAAGTATCAAAGCTATGTATATGTGCATTATGTTATGTGTTAAAACTATTTATATATAGGAAATTGGCAATACAAATTAGAGATATAGAAATGAACCACACACAACCATTTTATTAATTATCTCCAAATGAAAAACCCAAAGAAACCAAGCAGAAAAAAAAAACATGGAACAAACCCTCCACATATTAATGCAAAATGTGGATATATTATAGTTCTCTGAAGCATTAATACATGATTATTAATACATAGTATTATGTAACCAATCACATATTATGTTCTACATTATTAAGGTAGCTTTCCTAGTAGTTCAAAAAATATGCATATAGGCCTACCTTATTATTATTGTAGAACATCCTGTAAAAAGAAAAGACACATGGAAAAAGAAAGACACATGAAAAACATGAAAACAACAATAAACAGAAAATAAAGATGAAACAGTGCAAAAACCCCCAAAATGTTTTATTACTTTTCAATATTATTCTACAGCTTTATATTCTGTATATATTTATATTATGTTTGATGGTTGTACTTTGGCTGTGTATTGTGTATGTTTGTGTCTGTATATGTATATATGTATTATACATATATATATATATAAATGCATATATATATATATGTATATATATTCATAATATATATATTCTGTTTTAAATATGTATCTGTATAATACATATATATAAGTTTTATATATATGATATGCATACTCTGCTACATATCTGCATATAACATGATATAATGTAGTTTGTATGATATATTTAGCTCTATAATATATGCCATATACATATAGTGTTATAAGTATAGTGTTTGATAAAAAAAACATGTATATAATGCATAAATTAATATATGCTGTATAACTTTTTCTATTACTGTGTTTATATTTTTAATATTATTGTATGTCTATAAAGTGTGTGCAAAATTATTATGTATATTAAATTTTGCTTGTATATACAAATTTTTGTATATATATTTATACTATAAATAATTGCATATTTATTATATGTATATATTTAGATTTCTATATATGTACATGTGATAAATATAAAAGAAATTTATATATATAGTATATGTATATTATATAATGTAACAGTACATATATACTGTATATGTGTATTATATATATGTTTTTTTTTTTTCTATAAAACCCTTTGCTGCATATAAAACAAAAACAACAAAGGACATGAGTATTTTCAACAGACAAATAATAGAGCACAAAGGAGAAAAAAAGAAAAACTTTAGAAAATAGGAGAACATAAAATGTTGTTAATGTGAAAAAAAAAAAACTGAATTATTTATATTATTATTGCAACACAACTCAAATAGTACCTGCAAAGCATATTATACATCATGCATGACAGACTAATACAAAATAGCAATAGTAAAAGTTTTCAGAATATTTCATGTATAAAATATGCAGACATATTATATTATAAGTAATATTATGCACTGCAAAAATATTTGCATTATTCAGAACTTTATGTTATTTTCTGTATTAATTACTATTTAATTATTATTAATAATATAATTTTTTATATAATATTTAAAATAATAATGTTATTACAAGCAAATAATACACAAACCACATAATTATAAAGAAGACACACACATAGCAAGTATAAAATTAATACATAAGCATATTTACAAAACAAAGGATGATTAACAAAATGTAGAACCACCACAATAAGAACAATTAATTTATATATAGACATGAAAAAATTTAAAAACCACACTATATGCATGAATGTATTTAGGTATATTGGAAAAATAAAAAAAAAAAAAAATGTAATAAAATAAAAGATAAGAAAAAAAAAAGCTATTACCAATGAATAATGTTGAATAAAAAGAAAAGAGCACAGACACTATATATTATATATATAGTATATATTATTATATGCATATTAATATTTATGACACCATATTCAGTATTATTAAAGATATATATTTTTCAATAGCATACATATTTTGCACACACAAAA